>NC_069725.1:19726066-19856066 GCF_027358585.1 Pangasianodon hypophthalmus
CGTAGACGCAATAATATGACCAGGCTGGTGAGCGAGTCGCTTCGACCTTTGACCTCAAGCCAATGAGGAAACCACAAGAGCTGCACGGGTGCTATTTCTTTAATGAGTGTTGCAAGTGCAATTATTAACGTTGATCTGTTAATTAATCAGAAGCGGTCAAATCAGTAACCTGGGACAAGCAGATGTCTTATCCGGGCTAAATTTCTTTTCTATTTTTAAAATTTTATATATGAAATACGTTCACATAGCTCAGGCTACTTAAGACTGTTTTGTATAGGCTAGGAGAGATACAGGTGCATTGCTATAACAAATCTCATCCATGCTAGGTATAATAAATGTGGTATTAATGCAGAATGTCACATCACGCAACATGTTTAAAGGTTCAACTAATGTAGGAATACTAGTGTCTTTCTATCATTTGCATGAAACAAATGATTAAATGAACACCTTTTTTTGTTTGCTTGGTTGTTCGGTGATCAACAAATGTACCGTCACTGGGGGGGGGTGCCTGTTACCATAGTAACTCGGTTAGCCATCAGCACACAGACAAAGGCCTAGCTCGAGTGCAGTGCACACACCAACACACCGACCGATAATCAGGATCTACATTAATATCCGATTAACTGCCTGGCTCCACGACCAGCAGAAAACAAAATGCACCAATGGGTGTAACAGTATAATTTAATGGCACCAGACGCCAATTTGCATAACGTGGCCTCGGAGACGCACCAAATGGTCCAAGAAGAATACGGGAGCAGATTATTACTGATCACCACAGACCAGAGTAAACTCAGTGTGGAATGAAGTGTGAAAATGGAGTGAGTATTTCTCCCTCGATAGTCCATCCCTAGACAAAGACACTAAAGCTGGTCAGATATTTGCATATTACAGAGCTGACTGAAGCCACATGATTCATTAAAAAAAAAAAAAAAAAAAAAAAAAAAAAAAAGTCTTCATAAATCTGGATAGACAAGCGGTTCCCGGCACACACTGATACAGCATGGCAACGCTGGTACGCGTGTTCCCCTCTAATCTGTCCAGAGTAATGAAAAAAAGTCGAAAACTGTGAGGGAAATGCTTTTAAGAGATCTTGGAGACTAAGAGATCTTGGAGACATTTGATAAAGAGAAAGAACCTTGTCAACTGCTGGAACAAATTTGAGATATTTACTCTTTTGGGAGGCGAAATTCAGTGTCCATGTGAAAGATCCCATGTTCTAATTTTGAAGAGAAGGAGTCTGTGAGTAGGCATCAGTAGAGGTATGTTAGTAGGCCACCGGCAGAAATGTCCTTGATGAGATTGCTCAAGCTTGCCAGCACAAATGCTGCTAAATTACCGCAAAGTGATACATCTAGCAGTAAACTAGGTGAATTACATAATGACTGCAACAATGTCCTCACTCCCGATGACCTAAAAAAATGAGCTGAGCAACCTCATATCTTAACCTGTAACTTCCCATTTTAATTTGTTCTGCATATTTACACCATTTAATGTGCTGAAATTAAACGTGTGTGGCGGCATGGGAAAACCCTTCACGTGGTCAAATACGGAGAATGATATTTTCTACTAGCTCTCAAAACTACGGGTCTTCCTGTACTGAAATACGTTTCTCTCTTAACGCATTTCGACCACAAGTAAACTGTCTAGTCTGGTTTGGTTACCACTGAAAGTGAAAACATTTAAAGGAGCACGACTTACATTTTGATAGCCGGTATCTGATTACAAACTGAACTGTTAGGGTTTATGTCTGTTGCGCTATGGCACGTAACTTTCCAGCAGCTTGATCAAAACGTGACATTCGAGGTTTGAGCGAGGTTTTAGACATCTTTAGGCAGACTGACTGTCTTCACCACCGTGTTTATTAAACCGCCTCCTTACACAACATGATCTATACACGAACTTAAAGAACATTATGAGCAGAAAATCTCAATTTGGGCCAAAATGTGTTATCTTTAGTAATGTGAAAGTTAGCTAAATATTGACTTAATAGTCACTAGTAAGGGTGGGTAACATGACAAAAATAACATATGACAATACTTGAAAATGTCTACAATACACAATATGTATCACGATATATAGGTTTGCTAACCAACTGTCAGCAAAACAGTAGTGTTGTGGGTTTTTTTTAACTATAAATTCTTCAAAATAAATTCCTTTAAACTGAAAAGAATAAATATATGACATTAAATTCCAACATTTTAATAATAATAATAATAATAAATTAGAAATACATTTCACAATTTTAAAGACTGAGTGCAAAATGTTAACATGAAATCAGCTGCTTCCAATAAAACTTATAAAAGCCATTTTTAAAAAAAAAGTATAAAAATGTTTCACGATACCTGCGATATCTCAGAAAAGTGTATTGCGACATAATTTATCACGATAGCGATATTATATCATCATACTTCCCTTCCCTAATTACTACCAACTGCACTCTCTTCAAAAAAAAAAAAACACCCACTAACAACACTAACACTCTATGATATGTATTGATTAGGTCATTTCAGCTAGTTTTGGATTGAAAATATTGATTTTTCCCTTGAGTCATAAAAGCAATTTCATTAAATTACAATTCAATTACAGACAGAATTGGAAAGAAAATACCTTATGTACCATATACAACAGCAAAATAAAACCATCAAATTAAAAGTGCTAGAAACAAAAATGACAAAAATTCTAGCCTTAACAGAAAAAAACCTTGATCAGAACATTTCCATCTCTTCTGTAAGGGTTAAACAGCAGTAAATAATGAAGGACAAAAACTGAGAGCATCTCTGAATGGACTGTTTATCAGTGTGTGACTGCACAGGGACTAGGGCTGCACGATATTGAAGAAAAATGCGATATGCGACACAATAATGCTGTAAGTGTGTAAAAATCAATTTAAATTATATATATATATATATATATATATATATATATATATATATATATATATATATATATATATATATATTTAAAAACTAAAAATGACATAACTAACACGTTTCATGATCTTTTGAGGAAAAGAAAGCATTCTCTGCCATCTGCGTCACCCTCAAACTTTAACATTTAGTAACTTTTTGAAGTATTAAAATCATTCCGTTATTGCAAGCCCTTGCGATATGCATATCGCGATATTTACATTTGCGATATTTCGATAATTTTGATATATTGTGCAGCCCTAACAGGGACGCTGAAATGCTTGTCGCACCATGTCCCGTGTTGTCCCTTTCAGATTTAAGCCTGGGCCTCAGACTGCCAGATGCGGCTCTGCTCACTCCAGACAGTCATAAAATGGAATTGGTGACAGTTTGGAGTTGTGATGGAGATTTCGAAGGCCAGCCAAGATGTGGCATCCACTCCAGCCACATGAATAGGCTTACACTGGGGTGACAGGCTGCAGGGCGTCTGCTGATGAGGTGCCAACTACACAGGAGAAACAGTTGGATCACAAGAGCGTAGTGAGAAAAAGAAACCGTGAGATCACGGAGCGCCTAAACCGTCCCTCGCGTGCACTTCTTTTAGAATTCACTCAGTAGGAGTTTGCAAGGAATGACAAAAATGCTGTTACCCAAGACAGACTCGCTCTTTTCATTTTATGCTAAATTGGTTGTGGGGCCAAAGCACCGACATAAAAAGCTGCTGTGAAATTCTAGTAAGAGAGCAACAGTGCGGCAGGCCAGTGTGATCAACAAACTGAGTGCAAATTCAGCCTCACAAATGGACCTAATCTTCCAAAATAAACACGTTCTTTGCTTTTTTTTAATATCCAGAAATACACGAGACACAATAAAATGCAACAAAACATTTCTCCATTAAATTCTCCATTAACCTTGAAAGAAAGCGTGGATGCCGCGAGACATCGAGTCGGGATGAGATCGCTGACCAAATGATTACTAACGTAAGACAGAGGGAAGGGGGCGGAGCTTGCAAGTGAGTGTCAGTTAATATTAGAGAAATCAACACACCTATGCAAATGAGATTCGTTTGTTGATGCGCCCTTCTGACATTTTTATTGGTGGTGGGAGAAGACTGCTATTTTGGCGTATTTCTGAGTGATCACTCGTAGCAACGGATACAATGTTAAAATGTGGAGCTCAGGGAAATGTGTGAAAGTCAGGACTGAAAAAGATATCACGTACCAAACAAACCAGGAAAAACATCTCCCAGCAAACATTTGGACTTGTAGTTGTTTTCTGATAAATGGTTTTAGGCTCGAATTCAAATTGTGAAACATCGGTCAACATCTAACAGGCATTTTCACTTCCCGAACCTACTTGGAGATATTTGCAGATAAAAAGAGTGAGATGCTTTTACTGGCCCAATGTTAGGTTGTGTGTGTGTGTGTTTTTTTTAAGGTTTTTAGTATTTAGCTCCAGGTTCGGAGAATGTGCCAGAACATTTTAGGGAGAGGTGTGCATGCCTCTACAAGAGCCAGGCTTTGACAAAACCCAAAACAAGGCCAGAAATTGTATTGAAGCAAGCTACCCTGACAAAACAAGCTTAAAATCAAAAGGCCACCAACAGAGGGTTGCATTCCATTAGATATAGTGGACAAGTACACTTCAAATTTCATTTCAGATGAGCAAGAAAACTCTACAAGCCAGAATCTTTCCCTACTCACGAACAGTAGTGTGTGTGACCTTGAAGCCAAAATTTCTTCAAATAAAAAATACAATTAAAGATACACACCCAAGGTTACCAGAGATTTGGCCTTGTTTGCTATTCACTGACTAAGCACTACATGTGCTATTGTTTTTTAATTTAAATTATTTTTTTATTTTATTTAATTTTTTTAAACAGAGAACAACAACAATAGTGTGGATTAAGGATACTGGCAACGCCAATATCCATTTCTCTCTATATAAAGCGATTAAGTCTATATAATCCTTGAACAAAGCGTTGCAGCGAGCTATAAATGGACTACCAGCATAAGCACCTGTTAACAATATAATACTTTCGGCATGACATCTCAGCAGAACCCGGAGTACGAGTGGACATTCTCTGCATTCCTCAGCTATCTCCAACTCTCTACTTACACAAACACATGGAGAGAGATTACTCACAATTTGCACTCGTCTGTGTAATCTGCTTCACTTGTTTACTTTTAAGCTTATAAACTTATTATGAAAAGGCTTCAAATCATAGTCAGCACTGAAAATGCCTGTTCCTAATAATACAAATAAATGACATTTCACTTGCTGCATAAGCAAATTTCAAATAAGAAGATTAAATAAAATCCTCTTTATTAGAAACCCACGAGTCAAAAATGTATTAATGTTCCGAATATTACTTAGTAGCAATGTGTATTTTGAGTTTGAGCCCATTTTCTTACATCTGTCATTAACCAATTCCCACCCACTAACTAGTTCTGCCGTATCACGCCACAGCTACCAACCAGAAAGCGTGGAGTTTAGCGGGTGCATCTTTTCGTACTGCTGATCAGCTGATCACACTCGGAGGAAAGCACTATCTGCCCTCTTCCACATACATGACACCCAAGATTGGCTAGCGTCAATCTGATTGACAGGGGAATGAGAGTATGCCATCCCTCCCAATCATTCGTGTCTGGGAGTCCAAGGGAGCAAAATTGGCCGTGCTCTCTGGGTGGCAGGGACAGCATCCTCTCATTCCCCTGTCAATCAGAGTGACTCGCCAATTTTGCTCCCTTCCTTTTGCTTACTTCCTGCCACGAATGGTTGTGGCCATCATTGAGATTCAAAGTTCCACTCTCCCAATGATAGCACCAATGTTTTTCTGTTGCACCACTTGAGAGCAGACACATCTTTTTAAACAGGGAAGATGAACATGCTTGGGCGCTACATGCCCCTCTTCTCCATACATTATGCACATAATTGGCTCGTTTCTCTAGCTGACAATGGAGAGAGTAATGACAGAGCATGGACAATTTTGCTCTCTTGGACTCCCGTATCAAGACAAGCAACAATTAAAAAACAGCAATACACAAGTCAAAGCGTGAGCGCTACTTAAGCCTCGTTTTAACCAGCCAAAGAGCGCACATCCTCTTGTTCTCTATTGACTCACAAGACAGAGGCTCTTGACTTCACAAGTCAAAGTTCACCTAAAGTTGGCACAAAGCAAAATTAGCCTGTACCAGAAGTAAATACATGTCTTTCAAGTCACGTCTCCATTCTCTTGCTGTGAATTAGGTTTTCTGCTGGTTAATTTTATTCACGTTTGGTCTGGCCATTACTTTAGCTGGGACATTTTCAGGGATCTGCCTTATCGTTGTCAGAAGTGGTCCAAAAAAAATAAATAAATAAAAGTAAATACAAAGTCTATGCCTTAGATGGCATCTATGCTGTCCTTGTCACCTAACAACAGTGAACAGAAATCGCAGGAACTGCCTCTGCACTCAATATGTGCTTCAATAAGTTGAAGATCACATTGAGGAAGGGGGAAAGAAAAAAAAAAAAAAAAACACCCTCGTGGCCACGAACTTATACACATCCACACACAGGATATGTTAATTCCTCTTCTAAGAGGTTATTCAAGTTCGTCTGGAATGGAATGAAGAGCGTGTGGAGTGGATCTGTGAGGCAATCGGAGTCAACAGAAGAGGAGGGAAGGACAAGGTTGGAATTTAAAATGGTCTATCTTACAACCGCTCACTGTTAATTCACAAAGACTGGTAGAGTGACGCCACTGAAAGAGAATTTTCTCTTTCAAGCCCACTCAAGGTTTCATGACTCACCTTCTGCTGCTGTGGATGCTCTCATATAGATATCCTAGAAGTCTGTTTGTTACCAAGTCTTCAGTGGATAATCTCACCTGGATACTGTAGACTTGTAGACCTATGAACTGCAGCTGTGGCCTGAGATTGTGAGTAATTAAATCGCCATCACAGACTCTCATAACTGAGCCCCATGGTCTCAGTCATTAAGCCTGTGATTATGGAATGTAGCTTCAAAGGTCAGCGATGGTCACTCACGATTAGATGCGTTTCCTTCAGGATTGTACAAAGCAATCAGCAGATCATCAGAAATGGGCTTATCAGAGCAGTGAGGGAAGCAGTGTACACGAGTGGAATGTAGAAAGGTCTTTTGTTACAGGCTAATGTATTCACATATACACACACACAAAAACCCACAAAGCTGGAAACCTGGTATACATACCACATTGGATACTTCCTTTCTGGAAGCATGCCACTCAAGTGGTGGTATATGACTCTGGGCTGTAAGCGCAAAACACATTAACAAACCAAAATGGCAACGGCAAATCAGAAAACGCAACAAAACCAAAAACACCGTAAAAAGGAAAGGGGCGGTCCTTATCAGCTACCGCATATGCCATGACTGGACATGGCGTATAACTATAAATATCACAGTGTGTAAAAATATCACAAGAAAGAAGGAAAAAGGAAAAAAAAAAAAAAAAAAAAAAAAGAAGTGCATGTTTTCAGTCGCTTATCAAGTGAAAATAATTTAACGTGAAGTTATTCATGATATTATAGTGAAGAGTCTCATGAGTAACCCAGCTTCCTCTAAGCTTTTCATCGTTTGTATACTCAGATTAACGATGTGCAAAATTGACAGCATATCTAAAATATCATCATATGAATGGCCTTGATAAAAATGAAACAAATGAAAGCATCAGTAGATTCATTCTGGCTCATATTTGCTATTTCTGTAAATCTTCTCCAGCTCTCTGTTTTTCCCCCGTCTCTGAGATTGATGCACGCGGTAGCCAATCAGCAACGAGCATCTGAGTTCCAATTAGGACCTGCGCTTTCCGTTTTTAGTTAATGCTGCCATGTCTTTATTTTATTTATTTATTTTTTTATGCTTTCACATTTTTGCTTCTGTTTTCTTATTTATTAGGTTTATATTGTTGATTTTGTATGTTTTTTGTTTTGTTGTCGTGTTTTATTTTTTGCTGTTTTGTCGTATTTTTGGTTTTATCGTCATGGTTTTGTTGTTTTGTTTTTTGTTTTGTTGTGGTGTTTTCATATTTCATGTTTTCATTGCTGTCACATTTTTGGTTTTGCTGTTTTTTGGTTTTTTTTTGGTTTGTTGTCATGTTTTTGGTTTTATTTTGGTTTTGCTTTGGTTTTTCTTGTTTTTTTTGGTCTGTTAATGTGTTTTGTGCTTACGGACCGGTAATCTACACCCGCACCAATACTGAATAACACAGCAATATATGCTCGCTTACAGGATCCAGTTTCCATAAGCAGAACAATCTGTAAATGATCTCCACAGAAGCCATGGTGACAGCTAAGGGCTATAAACATCCTATACATGCCTCTGTCTGCACCTCATTGCTGCATTTTGAATGCTCAATTACTTGAATGAGAGCCACCCGATCAATAAGCTGTTAACAAATCCTGAAAAAAGCAAAGGCCTATGTAGAGCCAATAAGCGCCATGCATTCTGATAAGTAGAATGCATGCTGCTTGTGTGAAAAATGTGAAAGGAAAAAAAAAAAAAACAACAAGCTGAGATGCTGTAAAGCTGCCACAGATAAGCAGAGCAGTAGTGTCCTCTGGCAAGGCCGAAAATAAAATCAGACTTGGCCGAGTAAGGCCAGTGATGGAAGCCCATGTGTTTTAGATTTTAAACTTCTGTTTTCGTGACATAGTAATTTGTTTTGTTAGACATTGCATCATTCCATGCATAACAATGTATTTGTGTTTAATGATTTGTCAGGAACATTTCTGGCTGTTCTGAGATAAGCGTTCCTCCATGGTTACTGCAACTACTGTAGCGTTTCAGGAACACTTCAGGAACATTATTTCTGGAATGTTACAATGTAAGCTCCTGCTGAATATTTTGTGAAGGTTCTAACGACATTCTCTGCTAGTTGGGGAAAACGCTTACCAAGCAAAAATAGCCATCCAACAATATTAAACTGTTTTAAAGCACCAGAGTCGCAGAGAGCTAGCGAACCAGCCAGGTAAACACACAAACGCGCGTACTGTAACTGCTGCTGCATGAGTCGACTCCGAAAGCAACTCTGGTGCAGCACAACTCGGCCAGAACAAAAGAGGCGAGTATCAATGTCACCCACTTCAAAAGGCCCGAGATGACGAGGGCGCATCTGGTGTGTACACAATGCCGGGTGTGTCTTTTCCACCTGTGCCTCCCATGTTACTATGCAACACATACAACACCATGTGCAAGGCTGTGGGATCTCAAGAGGGCCGTAGTCTGGGGACGGAGTGCCTCTGAAACAGAGCTGTTGTCTAGGTAAAAATGATCAAGGCTAGTTCGAGCACAAGGTGAGCTCAGAGCACTCATAACAGCTGTGAGAGGTGCTAGTGTGTTGCAACAAGCGAGAACTGAACGTACCGCTATAATAGTTATTTTCAGAATCCTCCTGAGAATGAAGATCTTTCGCTACCGCTGGTGATAAATAACTAATTGATTCCGAAGTCTGCCAAGTGTGCAAGTTGCCACACATCCAGGGAGTAGAGGTGAAAGATTCAATTCCTGCAAAGTCTTGCATAAAATATGATTACACGAAATAGATGTCATGTGCATGTCATTGCCTGCTCCGTTACAAAATGACCCAAGGGGTAAGAGCAGGCTGGGGAAATATATATATATATATATATATATATATATATATATATATATATATATATATATGTAAAAAACCAATCTGTGTATGGAATACAGTGCACAATATATTGTTTGTTCATTATCACAACATTTATACTGTATCTGATGCATTCTAACTATAGATGTAAGAACACTAGATGCTGCATTAGCTACTATTTCTAACTACTTTCACATATCAGTGTCTTTCCTGAGCAGGAGCAAGGCTCACTTCTAAGTCAGTGCCAGTCTACGGGCAGGATTAAACAGTAATAAATAGGGGTGTAAATCTTTGATCTGACAGTGACTCAATTCAATTCACAATTTTCAAACTGATTCAAAATTGATTTTTGTAAATTACGAACAATTCGATTCAATGCAACAGTGATTCAAGCTTCGTATGAAATATCAGAAAGCCCTAATAACATTTCTTCCTCAGGGACATTTACTTGAAACACTGTCATTATACACTGACTGCCCACTTTGATAGGAACACCTGTACCCCTGCTCATTCAGGCAAAATTTCCAGGCAGCCAATCACGTGGCAGCAGAGCAATGCATAAAATCGTACAGGGCTAGAGATTAAGATACAGGGCTAGTTCACGTCATATATAGTATTTGACGTGGCATCAGATGTGGCATGGTTGTCGTTGCCAAGATGGGCTGGTTCGTGCATTTCAGAAACGGCTGATCTCCTGGGATTTACACGCGCAACAGTCTCTAGCGTTTACACAGAATGGTGCGAAAAACAAACAAAAAAAATAATCCAGTCCATGGAAGTCCTGTGGGTAGAAATGCTTCTTTGAGGAGATAGATCAGACGAGAATGGTCAGACTAGTTCGAGACGTTAGGAAGACTATGGTAACTCAAATAACCACTCTTTACAACCTCGGTGAGCAGAAAAGCATCTCCGAATGCACAAGACATCATCAAATCTTGAGGTGGACGGGCTATAACAGGAGAACACCACATCAGGTTCCACTCCTGTCAGCCAAGAACAGGAACCTGAGGCTACAGTGAGCACACGATCCCCTGAAACTGGACAGCTGAAGACTGGATCCGCTGTGTGATCACTGTGCTCTAAGTAATGCATGCCACATCACAGAACTAGTTTATTTTTAAGATATTACAAGGCATAATATTTAGAAGTATTTTTGGCCATATCTATACAACCCTAGTGTGTGACTGAAGAAGTCGGCAGTGAAGCCGCTGCTCGAAATAACGGAGGAAAGTCAAAATGAGGAGACATGTCAAAAAAACAAAAACTGTGCCAAGCACCTGTGATCCAGCACCAAAGACCAGCATGCAACATCTGTGGCCGTGTGAATAATTACAGAGCGTGTGCTGCCTTTGGGAGCGCACCAATCACACTGACGTGATTACATCTCATCTCAAAAAGGGCACTAGAGGAGGAGAACAATCCATATTCCTGCCCTAATTTCTCATTCTTATGCACGCGCGCACGGCACACGCGTAAACAGGTTGCTCGAGAGGAAGCCGGAGAGCGGGTTGTGTGTAGATGTTGCGAGTCTTACGTGGAGTCATTTTTCTATTAAAAATAATCAGATAAACGCAGCTTGCAATGTGCTTTTATGAATTGCAAATTCACGTTCAGATTTCTACATGAAATCTTACTTTATGATCCTATATGGTTTATGTTGTAAATATGAATCACAAATTTTGCTGTATTTACAAACCTAGTGCCAAAGGAAACACTGTGGAGAGCTGAGAGGGCGGGGCTAAAGCAAATGTGGATCCAAACTTTTCAAATATACACATCAGGGGTGAACAAATCAGTCTGCTCGTCAGGGCTGTTAGCTTTTTATACGTAGTTCAACAACCAGAAAAATGGCGATAACACAGGAAAGTGTATTGTGGCATAATTTACAACAGTTAGTTCCAGCCCACTAATCTGATTGGACGAGCGGCGTTCCAAGAGTGCCTGTATTTCCTATAATTACAGTGGGATGTTTCGCTGTTTATATCACTCCACTCGTCTTGTCTTCGCAACGTAAAATTTCACTTCCTAGTTCGAAACCATTTCTACATCAGTGTTAGTGACATCATCACCAGACATGGCAGACGATACTTTACAGGAATATAATTTTTTTATTTGATTTCAAGTACAAATGGATGCAGTAAAAACCGAGCCTATTTTGCGTCATGACACAAACGTCCTCTCTTCTTCTGCTGCTTTCATTACGCCATCAAATGACTGCTTATCGGGTGGTAAATACCAGGCCTGGCTGTTTGGAAATAGCAGCTAGCTCAAGATGTGTGCATAAACATGCGTGTGTTGTTAGCAGGAAGAGCGGCACGTTATCACTTCAGCTGGCATCAACTCCCGGACGGTTTAAAGTGCGTTTATCACTATACAGTCTACACCCTGAAATTTCAGCTGTGCTCAATCTAATGACTTTCATTCTGCGTTGTTTATTCAGGCCACAGCATTGTATCTCAGGGTCATAAATACCAGGAATGAGGCTTTGTCGCTGATGGCTAATCGATTCCAGGAACTGGAGCACAGGCTTCTTTTAAGAGCAACATTCAAGCACACTGTGTAAATTCAGCATTTCAAAGAAAATCATTTTCTCTTCTCTAGCGGTTCTAGTCTTGGCATTAACAAGAATCAGGAACAAGCAGATTTTGTGTCTTATCTTTCATTATCATAGACTTGCTGGCTTTTTGTCAAGGCGACAAACTTGATGTACTTGTTAACTAGTTACCTTCACGATACATTACTACATTACAGATTCTCAAATCCGTTCGGTCAGAAGATGCGGATTCATTTTCTATAGCAGCGTTACGTTTTTGTTTCTATAGTAACAGCTCTTTCACAGGGAATTGTATGCTGGACGCTTGACATAATCTAAGACTAAACGAATTTTAAAAACGGGCTGTTAATTAAGAAAGAAGATCCTATACTCCTTGATATGGTGAAACTTTGTCTGTTAGTAGACATAAGAAGGAGTCTCCAGTGTCAGTGCTTTGTAGCAGGCAGTTTGTTTTCCGCCATCTTCAGGACAGGAGTATACGCTTTTCGATTTCTCTGTAACGTCACAAGCTGCGTTTTTTTCTTTTAACTTTCAGAAAGAGGGGGAAAAAAACAGAAGGTGACTGAACGACGTTTATAGCCATTACGATGCAAGTGATAACAGGAACTAACTCGTCTAGCTAACATTACATGTAACTGTAAATGGTTCAAAAGCATTCTTTAATAAATTAGAAATTCGAATCATTGGCAATCATCGTGGATTATTTTCCTATAACAGCATTCCGTCATGTCTTACTCCTTACGCATTTATCCATCTTTAATAATGGCGCCGATCTAATGCTTGTTGCTTCCTATAAAGCTCCACACACGCATTAGGACTCCACTAACATTCCACTGATGATATCTTGTCATCATAAAAAAAAAAAAAAAAAAAAAAGAGAGATGAACACATAAACCTAACCCATGTCAAGCTCATATCTGGGATTTCCTGCCGCAGCCTCCCACGGGCACTCATCCATTGGCGCATTATCGCTTGTCATGAAGATCACACTGGTGTGCGAGTAGAGGCGTGTGATAGCAGTGTTTATGGTGCTTCATAGGGAGCGACAAGCGTCGAATCAAC
This sequence comes from Pangasianodon hypophthalmus, assembly GCF_027358585.1. Taxonomy (NCBI): domain Eukaryota; kingdom Metazoa; phylum Chordata; class Actinopteri; order Siluriformes; family Pangasiidae; genus Pangasianodon; species Pangasianodon hypophthalmus. Next base: position 19,739,226 of record NC_069725.1, read on the forward strand.
AGAGCGGCGCAGTTCATGCCAAAAGAAGGACAGATAGTGAAAGAGGGAGGTGGTTAGAGAGAAAACACAGAAGAGATAGCTGGGACAAGAAAGGTAATTGGACAGGACAGAAAAAAAGCTAAAGCAAGACAGATAGAAGCTTTAATATTCAGAGCGAATGATTCTCTGCAATCTCCAGGATTCGTGAACGATTCAGAAGGAAGGTTTAATCTCTTACACCTCCCCGTATTTGAGACGACTGTCACCTGTGGTCAAGATCTCCAACATAACCCCTGACCTCCAAGGCAAAGAAGCGTCTAAAGGATTCTGTCGCTTTTTACGAGCGCCCGTTCAAACCCAACAACTGCATCACTTGCGAGCCTTGATTACTGTTTTGACATATCCTTTAGTTTTGTCATGATTAGTTGGAGACACCATCTAAACACTCTAATAACATTATGATAATCAGAGAACAAAATGAACTGTGATGAGGCGCCTGAGGCCCACGGCCGCCGTTTTCGTTTTCAGAAGAGCAATTCTAAATGGGGGGGGCGGGGGTACCTGGGGTGGGCGATATGACAAAAATATCATATCACGATTCTCAAAGACGTTTCTAAGATGCACAATACGAATCACGATGTATATCATTGGCTAACAATTTCACAGCAAAATAGTAGTGTTGCTTTTTTTTTTTTTTTTAAGAAAAAAAAAAAAAAAATTGTTCGATACATTATTTAATGTCTACAAAAAAATACATATTTTTTAAATATTTAAAAATAACATTTTAAATTTCAACAAAATAAATACAAATATTGAACACTGGAAGGAGAATTTTTGTTTTAATCTAAAAAAATTACATTTTACAATTTTAAACATTGAGAACAAAAATCTTTATTAATTAATTTTTTTTTTAATTTAATTAAAAAATTAAAAATTAAATTAAAAATTAATTTAATTTAAAATTATAACATCATTTCAGCTGCTGACAGTTTTTTTTTATTATTATTATTTTTTAATTTTTAAGTTATAAAAAGGTATCATTATATACACAATATCTCAGCGTGTATTGTGACATCACAAAGTTATCAAAATATTGACATTATATCGTCATATCAACCAACTCTAAAACAGCCCTTCTGTAAAGGAAACTCCACCCAGAAACACGTTAAACATGGCTATACTAAAATATTTGTGATGTGCTCAGCAATTCTGCTGCTACTTTGTTGTTTGGTGCTGTATTCGTGCAAATCATGCAAAATCACTCCGGGTGGATTGTTCCTTTAGTTCCCTCAATAAAAAGTGCATGATCAGCTTTACATCACTGTAGCCACGTCAAAACACACAACCAACACCCATTTATTTCATGGTAAAACTAATGAAAATGGCAGGTCAATGAAAGGTTGATAGAGACAACCTATTGCCTCATTCCTGTAAAACTCACTGGAGCTGTTTATGAGGGAAACTCCAACGTTGGCTGCCTTTATTTCAATATTTATGTAAAGATCAGGGCGTGCATAAAAAGCCTGGATTATATATGGTGAGTGTGGCAGCAGCGCTAAAACACAAGCATGCGGTCTACGGCTGATGCAGGAGTAACGGTGCGGTTTTAAGGCCATATTTCTAAATCTTTTTACAAGTGAGTTTCTATGGCTAAAGCAGCTGGCAACGGCAGACTGCCTATAAACCGCTAGGTCTTAAAGGAAGCCACATTAAAGCCGTCTCCTGTGCTCCGCAAAGCTCGCATAAACCCCGTCTGCTCCATAAACCGCTGAAATCAATAGCAAATACAAACAGTCTGGGCTTTCAAACAACTCGACCAAAATGGTAGGAAGCGGTTTGAGGCTCTGCAGAAATATTTCCCAATATTAGACATATGAGACGAATCCTTCGATTTGGATATTCTCCTGTTACCCATAATCAAACCAACCTGAATTCTAGAGTTAATTACAAAGTCTGCCTTGAGGTGAATCAGTTAAAGCAGAGAAAAGGCATGGGGTTCTCAAACCTGGACCTGGGAAGCACTAATTTGGTTTAGAGAGCGTTGGCGCCTCACAGCTTCAGGGTCCTTGGTTCGAACCGGAGCTCGGCTTACTCTCCATGTGGAGTTTCGCACGTTCTTCCCAGGTCCGTTTGGGTTTCCACTTGGTTCACTGATTTCATCCCGCTTCCCAAAAATCATGGAGGTGGACCAGCTATTCTAAATTGCCCACACATTTGAATGAACGTGTGAATGTGTATGTGGTACCGTGCAATGGTGTCCCAATCAGAGTGTATTCCTGTTATGTACCCAGTTTTTCCAGGACAGACTCCACATCCCCCATGACCCTGACTGGGATGAACTGGTTACTGAAGACAAATAAATGAATAATTTTGGTCTAAGAAGACTTCACTACTTATCTGACATCACTGGGGGTATTGTACCTATCTTGCAATTGGACTAATGTTCAGATCAGCTCCAAAGAGAGCTTCCCAAGAGAGCTAATCTGCTTAAGAAGATAATAGTGGTTCAGATAACATATTGCTGCTCTTTGATGATCTTTGGAGAAAATGGTGCTACTGCTTCTCTGTGATAAGCCCTACAAAGGGTGTCACCATAGGAACACCACAACACTACAGTATCTCTTGTCATGACATCATCACTACTGGAACTCAATTCATCTCTCAGCAATAATTCTCGTTTTACCCACGCACTCCCACCACACTTCCTTTATTCTCCAACTAGCACAATACCTGGAAGCTAGCCCACTACAGAAGTAGAAACCTGAGGAACAAGTGCAGAAACGACTTGATGGACAAGACGTGCACACCTGCAACGTGACAGAAATCCACACCTAGCTCTGCTACACCACCAGGGTGCTTTGATTTGTGACTATAATCCTAATACAGACCCGCTAACCCCAAAGTTGATTAATATATAGTCACGCATTAGAAACGCAGTACGTTTGTGATTATAGTCCTTTCACGGGTGTTCTAAGGTATAAACTTTAGCGCTTGTATATACAGATTGTATATACACCAAGGTAACCACCAAGTTCTGGGTGGTGACACTAGAAAGCTTTAATGTACTTTGTCATTTTTGCATTCTATTCTAGGATAGAGATGTTATGTACAACAATTAACTGAAAGTCAGCACGTAAACCTTTTAAGATGTAGTGTTTACATCTTAACAAAAGTGGCAGCTTTTTCCTCCCAAGCAACATAAAACCCTTTACATACACTATATCGCCAAAAGTTTGTGGACACCTGACCATCACACCCATATGTGGTTCTTCCCCAAACTGTTGCCACAAAACTGGAAGCACATAATTGTATAGAATGCCTTTGGATGCTGTAGCCTTAAGATTTCCCATCACTGGAACTAAGAGGCCCAAACCTGCTCCAGTATGTGCACAAAGTGAGGTCCATGAAGACATGGTTTGACAAGGTTAATGTGGAAGAATTTGAGTGGCCTGCAAAGAGCCCTGACCTCAACCCCACTAAACACCTTTGAGAAGGACTGGAACACTGACTGCGCCCCAGGCTTCCTCGCCCGACAACAGTACCTGACCTCACTAATGCTCTTGTGGCTGAATGAACACAAATCCCCAGAGCCACACTAAATCTAACGGGAAGCCTTTCCAGAAGAATGGAGGTGTCCATAACAGCAAAGGGGGACTAAATCTTAAATGGGATGTTCAGCATGCACATATGGGTGTGATGGTCAGAAGTCCACATATAGTGTATATACGCCATATAGTCATATAGTGTATATACGCACACTCCAATTCCTATGACAAGCAGCTTGACAACGATGTTTGAACACTGACAGTGTTTTTAATTGCTTTCTAATTATCATTAGCATTATATTTATTTATAAAATGTTCTGGGTCTTTCTGGGTTTGAAGGAAAAAAAATGCCATTTTAACCATTTTTTCAACCAAAAATTTTTGGTGGTTTTCTTATTCAACATACCTGATGCTAATTGTGCTAATTATATATCCAGGTGGGAAAATGGAGTCGAGCACCGGATGAAAGATTACTAATGTGAGATGTCGGACAGGGGCAGGGCTTCCAGAGGATATCAGGTAGTATCGAAGAGTTGAAAACATCTACATAAGCGTCAATCAAACCAGATTCAAATGTCGACTGGATCATCTGGCATTTTTGATTGAGAGGAAAAAAAAAAAGATGTCTCTTTTGGGTATTTTTGAGTGATAATTCCTAACAGCATACACCGGTGCTAAAATTCAGAGCTCCTGCGTAAAGGTCGACAGGTCTGATAATAATTCTAATGCTGAAACAGCAGCACTAAATGGCCAACTCTCCACAGGAGACCTGCCTTGATGGGAAGAGCAGTGATTTAATCCTCGAACGCTGCACCCGGAGCTCTGCTTATGTCTCGTACCCCAGAAACCACATGCGGAATGACTTCCATTGATCTTATATAACTTGTTGAAGGGTACGTCAAGAAATTAGCCGGGGGTGTGAGCGAGAAAAAAGCAAGAGCGACACAAGCAGCGAGGACGAGGACAGAAGGGAAGAGATGTGAATTGGTTTGCAGGGGGTTGGAGGGAACCTTAAAAGTGAGGACACAATAAAAACACAGCAACAGTGAAGGAGAGCACTGAATGCATAGGAAGAGGACACGGCACTGCTGAGCAGAGCTAAAGACACGCTGCATGGGTCATTCCTGGGGGGGGGAGGAGGGGGGAAACAATAATGAAGACAGGAAGCTGGTTAGCCTGGGGCATTGGGATCTTAATTTAGTTTTTATCATTTCTGGTTATCAAATTTAGATGCAGAAAACATTCATCTGCACTGATTTAAAATTGTTGGGTTTTTTGTTTTTTTTAATATGACAGGGACAAAGTAAGGCTTTCAAGAAGACAGAAGGGTGATACAGAAAATATATTACAATGTGCCAAAAAAAAAAAAAGCACAAGAGATGAGTTAAAACAGGAGATATTGTGTTCATACTAATTAACACCTTGATTAATCTGGAGATTGTTGGATGTGTTTCAGGGTCTAACAAGATATTTCATCTTGTGCTTTAATTCTCAGATAGCGATTTGCTTCAAAAGTCACACGACTAAAGTGTAACAACGCTGCTATTCCCATCTGAAAACGAGAACCGTGACCGTGACTGTTATAACACAGTCCTCTGAAAAAAAAGGTTTAAAGAGGAACAAAATCCAGTGCTCACAAGGTCATCCATCTTGGAATAGCTCAATCAGCTTGTTTATAAAAAAAAAACCTGAACAGCCTCAAAAGCAAAGCGTCAATTTCTCCTTTGTTTTATTTCACCTCACGTCAGTCACGTTAAAAGTAGAATAATATAAACTCGTAAATTCTCTCAAGATATGAAAAAAGTACCAAGACATATGCCTCAAATTACACACTGACGGTAAATTAGTGCATCTTTCACCAAGGAACGCAGGAAAAGATTAGCTAAGCTAACTAACAACAGCTTTATTTCTAATCTATCAAACGTTAGCTAGCGGCATACAAACTAGCTGAATGCTAATAGCTTGCTGTCACAATACAAACTTAATAAATACAAAGCGTACACAGCAACTGAAAGGATATTAGGTCTCATTCTAGTGGTCACATCTGTTTAAGTTTAGATTTGTGAGGAATTTAGATAAACTACGTCATGCTACCTGACGCTTATGGGTTATTCACCACAGAGAAATCTAGTGATGATACAGGTTGAAAAAGTAGACTAGAAAGTAAAGAGTTTTCTTCTGAAACGTAGTGATTAGGCGAAAGGAAAAACTAAAGGAAAGAAAAGCAAAATGCTAGCCAGTTTCTATGTTTTAGGTGCAGTGTGACAGAACACCTCAGCCCATAGCCGAAACACTCGATGACAACTAATCGCTTGGTGTAAACACGATGTGCTACATTAAACACTTTGTTAGAATAGGATACTCATATACATCATGTCTCTTGGTCTGTATTAATGCACTTAAGTTGCTAGTTAGCTAGCCGATATGTAATTACATTATGTTAGCGACAACTTTTTAGCGTAGTCAGCCAAAACATAGGACTGGGCAGCAGACTGGAGCACGCTTTTACCTGCCCGGTGGGTTAGCTACATTTACTCCTGAATCTATTTACTAACTGGAGTTTTCTGGAATGATATCCAGTGGTGATATCATGGTGATGTGATATCAACTGTACCACATGATCTGTTGAGGCTTGTATAGCACCCTAGCTCAGGTTTAAGGCACCAAGGTCTCTCAGTAACCCCAGACGCTCTGAGCTACGCTCTTCTAAATAACACGAAAGACTCATAAAAGATTAAGGGGGTGTGAATTAAAGATGAAACTGAGCAACAGGAAAGGAACACACACCCACTGAGCACTGGAGAGTTGAATGCAAATAATAATGGGGGGCAAAAGTTGCGCTTGTTTGTGCATTTTGAGCAAACTGAATGAGCATTCCTAACCGAACCAGTGAACCACTGCATGCTGTACAACATTAAGCAATTTAATCAATCCGTACGTAGGATGATTGTGAAATGGATGGCACGCAACATATTAAAACCATTTAAAAGCATGCCTGTGTTTAATTAACGAAATATTTCAATCATGTGAATACAATGATGCATTAACACACCCAACCTTAACGTCCACACAGAAAGGCTCTAATCAACTTTCAAGAAACAGGTCTTTGCGCCGGATGATGAAATATTCAAGAAGGTCACGTGTGGCTCTGTTGGTGCATTCATATGAAAGTTAGGATGATGAGGCAGCCTTTTCACGTATCAACACTTCTACAAATCTGAACGAAATTCGATTTATTTGTTATTAGACACGGCTCTGAACCACAGCCCTGATTGCTTCGACACAGCCGCATCACCTTAAAATGATCAGTTAGGCAGATCCAGTGCCACAACGAAACCTTTTGTCGAGGTCAATTTCCAACCATTACTGAAAATGACTGAAGAGAGTTCAATCCCAGATCCTATACATCACACTACTGAAAAATCAGACTTCATAGCACTGTTAGTAAAAGAACTGAAGAACTAATGATCACACACATGATACCAATTCATGTGCTACGAAGAGCGCTTGTCTCATTAGAACCCCTCACTTTTAGAATTAGCACCTTACTAAGATTACCAAATTAGCAAAGATTACCAAACAGTCCACCACTTCTTTTAGGACGAGGCTAGATTTGAGTTAGGTTAACTCAAGTAATTAACTAAAATCATACCACAGTGCTGCTGAATTCTCAAATCTGATTGGTCAGAAGGTGTTGATTAATTTTCTATAACAGTATCTGTGCGAGGTTTATATTACTGCTTTCATTCTAATACATTATTATTTCTGTAGTAACTCAATCAGATGAATGAAAGGACTTTAAAACATCTTGTTATTTAATAAAAAAGTAATGTGTAATCATTGATATGGTGATATTTTCTCTAAAAAAAGATGTTTGTTAAACATTTAGGGAAGGAGTCTCCAGTGTCAGTGCTTCTAACAGTCAGCAAGGGATTGGAAAATAATCAACTTGTGGATGGTAACGGTAACGCCGCTCCACCCCGTTGTGTTTGATTCCCTACATATCAAAATGTTTATGTCAGCTCTCCGTTGTCCCCCAAACGCAGAAACTGAAGTGACTTCTTTTTTGCTCGCGCAGCATTTTGTATACACGGATTATTGTGATCTTTGGTGGTCACCGCAGAAGTTTACGCTCGGTGTTCTAAAATGTCATTCCGGAATTGAAGAAGTTAGTAAAACACCCTTCTGAAAATTGCCTGTCACATAACCTTCAAATCTTGCACAAACTCCAACCATTTACAGTATCATCAACCAAATGAGGGTTGGAAAATGGAATCGTGTACAGGAAGACGCACAGCCAAAAATGTACCGATGTAAGCCATTTTTGTTGCTAACAAGCTGGTACTGTCGAACCTGGGGGCGGGGCATATATGTTCCAGACAGCATTTCATTGGATGAACACAAGACTAGTACAGGAATGTATCATATTCCCGGAATCGCCAAACTATAAAAATAAGAGAGAATATTTCTCAAACTATTTTTCTAGATATACTAGATATTGTATTGATGTCCATAACACTAAAGGACATAAAAGCTCTGAAATACCTATTTTAATTTCAGGTGCACTTTAAACATCTCAACAGAAGCTTTAAGTGTATTTACTGAATCAAACAAGCTGCATTTCAATCGGTGTAGCCATGTGTTCAGACTGCACGCCACTAGCTCGCAGTCAATAGCACTAAGTGCACTTGAAGTTCACAAGTACGTACTGAACAGAGGCCGTGGCGCTCCTACCGGCCGTGAAAGGCTTTAGGAAAGATTTTGAGTAGAGAAAGAGAAATGATTGTGATATAGACAGTATGTGTGTGTATGTGTGTATGTATGTGTGTGTGTGTGTGTGTGTGTGTGCACTTAATGAGGATTACAGAAAGCAAGCTGACAGCTCCACAAGCTTATAGAGTTTACAAAATGCTAAGCCGAATGGATGACATGTAAAAAGCTCAAACTCCATTTCAATCTCGTAATCACAGAAACGTTGTTTGCACACTTCCAGGCAGGCCCACACACACACACACACACACACACACACACAGAGAGAGGTGTTTGCCCTCACACTCCTCCTGACACACACATACATGTGTACTCCTAGGCAGGAACATAAACATGCTTGCATATACACAAGGCTGTACGCAGACGCAGACACACACACACACACGCACACACACACCTCTGATCCTTCGATGTCCTAAAGGCATAGATCTTGGCTGCTGTTTACAGAAACTTTTTGCAAGCTAACTGTCTCCATTCAGCAGACTAAGCTCACTCTTACGACACTCATATTTCCAGCTTCAAGTGGCCAAGATGTGCAAAAACAACAGACCGTCTTCTCACTGGAATGGATGAGATCACGTTTGTCCTTTATCCAAAAACATGTAGGTAGGCGGATTGCCCCATGTCTGACGGTGATGGCCTTGCGTCCGATCTGGGGTGCAAGATCACTTTTACAGCTTAAAGTACATCAGATCAGAGTGCAAAATGTGTCTGATTCCATACCAATTCCCAGGATTCAAGGTCAGTATCGTTCTGATACCGATACTCAGTATCAGATCAACACACCTCTAATGTGTTACCAGGTCATGTGAACAGAAATGAGCTATTCTGACATGCATGAGGGCTAATCAGACAAACCTAACCTTTTTGTTGACAGCTGAAGAGCTGATTGGCCTTTTGCTCTGCACTCCAAAACAAATCAAGATTGTTTTGATTGCAATCATCTTGAAGGCAATGAGCTGCAAACTCTTCATTAACTTAGTGCTGGGACATCTTGAAGTGTCAAAAACACTAGACATGAGTAATGGGCTTCATTTCGGACGCTGTGTGTTATAGCCATGATTGATGAATTCAATCAGAATCCCGCTGGCACTACAGGCCTACTGACTCACGTTAAACGCCACTTGTAGGAGTGGAGATGCGAGTGCTAGCGCGAGTGCGAGCGCGCGCGCACACACACATAAGTATCAACACTATCACTTACCAGGTTTGACGGTCTTGAGGCGCACGGGCTCCCGGAAGTGGCGGATGACGGCGAGCGTGTCGCGGTGCGTGAGGCCGCTCACGGGCGTGCCGTTCACCTCGAGCAGCACGTCACCAGGACTCGGCGCTCTGCCCGCGTGCCACCGCAGCGCCGCCGAAGCAGCAGAAGAAGACGACGACGACGTCAGGCTGTGGCTCATGTATGGAAACTCTCCGTGCTCGGCGCCGCCGCGGATCTCCAGCACGGAGCTCAGCTCTCCTCCGCCCCAGGACACCGCGTACTCCTGCACTTTGTTCGCCCAGTGCTTCTTCTTCTTCAGCGTCTTCGACATACTCGCTTTTTTCCTTGTTGTTTTTGTTTGTTTTTGTTTTAAAGAGAACTACGGTTCCTCGTCCCGCGCGCGAGTCTCTGGTGGTCCTCCAGGATGTGCTCGAGCTCAGAACGCGCGTGCAGGCTGTGGTGCAGCGCTCGAGCTCGCGACTTGCATTGCTTGACAGAAAAAGTTTGCCGTCGACGTTGCTGGAAAGTGAAGAAGGAAAACTAGTGAAGAAGTAGGGAGGGACGGTGTTCCGGGAGAATTCCTTCGATATCTTAGTTACTGCGGTGTTTTCCACGTAAACTGCTGAAACCTGAAGCAAAGTCGGGCTGCACGAGCCGAAGCGCGCGCTCTACATCTCCGGTTTAGTAGAGTAGAGAATTAAACGATGTAAAACAGCAAAAATATAAATATATATTTAAAAAAGAAACAGCCTGGTATAAACAATTTGTCGCCGCGTGAATCAAAACAGCACCACAAACCCTCTCCTGAAATCCAAACGTGAATCCGGTTCCACTTCAATTCTTTAATCAGAAGCGTGGATTCAGCGCACCTGCTTCACGCGCTCAGCGCGAGAGTTCCCGGTACACCGGGACATACCTGGCTCTTAGAAACGCGTTCGTGGAATACCCGCCTAACCAGCTTTACCGCCAACCACCGACGACCTTTTTTCCTTGGCTGAAATTCCTCGTGAAACGCCCTCTCGCGTCGCTTTAACGTCCACCCGCTCGAACCCTGAACCGAGCCCACTGAAACCTCCTCTGCACGAGCACGACTCTTAAAGTGCAAAAAAACAAGTGCGCGAGAACTTTGTTGCTCGTGCTCCGCTTCGCCACTCTTTCCAGCACAGAAGGAGTAAACAATGAGTGACGTTCAGCGCGGCCAATAGCGAGAGAGGAGGAGACAAAGGGGCGTTGGTTAATCTAGTGGGCGGGACTTCCCGCCTCCGCAAACAATAAAGACGCCATAACAACACGTTAACTCTTTAATGACAGGCTGTGAACAGATGACGTGAATAAAGTCAGGCTGGGTGGCCTACATTTTCCCACCTGTTACTCCAAATCCAATAATATCACAAGTAAATCACAAGCATATATTCTGTATACATTCAGTGGCCACTTTATTAGGTACAATAAATGACTTAAATTGAGATTAATGAGGCAGAAAAGCTCATTTTTTAATTCAGTTTTAAAGAGTTCTTAACACTGAGTTGATGGAAATGTGATTAAAGCCATCCTTCTGTCTTAAAAAGTTTAATTTAACTAACATTTAGGTGGCTTAGACCTTAAAGTATTCCAGTATTTGCATCAAAACAATATCAAAACATCTTCAGCTGCTTCCTGCCAAAGATAATCCAGTTTAAACTAGTCTAATAAATACTGTTGTTTTTTGTTTTTTTTTTGTTTTTTTTTTATAATGATCAAGTGTATTAACACCCCGAAGGAAGAAATTATTACAATCTATAAAGCAGACTGCAATTATATTACTTTGTAGTTTTTATTACCATAATTATGCCATAATAATGTAATTTATATTACCATCAATGTGTGTTAGTACTGGAAGTTCAGCTCCACTTGCTGTTCACGTGAACTGTGATCTGTGTTGAAATTTATCCACGCTGCAATTAAACTATTGACAAAGCTGAGTTTTTACATAGAATAAAATAGATAAATATAGATAAACCAGTCGCCCCAGCCTCACACCTCTGGGGTTGGGGGTTTGAATCCCGCCTCTGCTCTGTGTGCGCAGAGCTTGCATGTTCTCCCTGTGCTTCGGGGGTTTCCTCCGGTTTCCTTCTTAGTCCGAAGACATGCTTCTGGCTGACTGGCATTTCCAAATTGTCCGGTGTGTATGCAATTGTGCCCAGCGATGGTTTGGCACCCATCCCGGGTGTCCCTGCCTTGTCCCCGGAGTCCCTTGGGATAGGCTCCAGGCTCCCCACGACCCTGTGTAGGACAAGCAGTACAGAGGATGGATGGACGGATGGAAAACAGTCAACTGAATGGCAATTACCTAATGCTATAAGGAGCAAAGCATATACCAAGGGTAGCAGCAGCACCCCCTAACGTCACCACTATACAACACCTACCATGCATGTCACTTGATAAATACAGGGATATGCTGTATCTGACACTTTAATAACATTTATTTAAGCTGTTATATTAATCATCATTGGAAAGTACATTAGAATGCAGTTTCACTGAAGGAAAGAGTTCATTCTTCAGTATTCTTAATGTATTCTTATTCAGTAACCACTTTCCTGGTCAGGATTGTAATACCCCTTACATGGCATGCCAGTCCACTGCATGACAACATGCGCACACACACACACACACACACACACACACACACACACACACACACACACACACCCATTCTCACCTGGGTGCCGAGTAGCCAAACCACCTACTGTAATGTTTTGGGAGGAAACCAGAGAACTTTAATATTTCTAAAAACGACATAGTGAATTGAATCATATTAAAGGAGTACACAGTATCAGAGATCATTTGCAAGAACAACTTTTGTCTCGTTATTGAAGCTTTTTATCAGCCTCAAAATTGTCATACTGGACTGATTTAATATAAAAGAACAACGGGTAAGTAGAGTTCTTACCTTTAATACATCATCTATTTTACCTTGTTATTGTAAATTATAGTACTGAGCAAACATTCTATTCTAGGAAATAGATTAATTGAAAAAAAAAGTGTGCATGTAAACTTTCCTAGTGTCTACATTTTACCTAAAACTGACAAGTGGCAGCTGTTTTTCCTCCCAAGTGCCTGGTGGTGAACATAAAACCCCTTATATACCCCTCACAGTACAGTTTCTACCATGGTGTTGACATGGGCAGAACATATGAAACTCTGGAGCTGTAAGATGCCGTAAGTTGAAAAACGTCCTCTTTAGATGTAGAAAGACATTTTATTAACAATATATGAACCAAAATTTCCAGAGAAAGTCTATTTTTTTTACACCCAACCACTACCTGCTTAGATCAGTGGTTCTCAAAGTGAAAAGGGACCTCCAAGGGTCTGTGATGGATAACCAGGGAGGCCATGAACTTTTTAATTTACATACACAGGTAGATAAAATCAATTTCTGATAAATATTAGTTTTTCACTGTTGCATAAGTCACCTTCAGATAGCACAGACGTTACATTACTGTGGTGGCTTATCAGTAGGTTGTTGCAATCCATTCGTTTAAACAGAGATGAACTATTTTCGTTCAGGATGTTGTGCAACGGTGCCATCTGCTGCTGTATAGAGGGAGCGTTCCACATGCTCAGAAAAAGGGGGGGAAAGGGGGAAAAAGGGTACACCTTTTGTACCCTTAGTATGTGCATATAGTGTACCTTTGAATGAATCATTTAAATTTAAAAATGAATCATTTTTAAAGATACAGTGTATTCACATTTCCAGTAGAAAGATACACGTTAAAGGTGCCCTTAAGTGCACCACCCTAGTGGCAACTCAAGGTCAGTACTATTTTTACTATTTACTGTGGATCCTGGTTGACATTTTCCTCTTGATCATCCACACTGCCATTTTAACGGCTTTTCTAATACTTAATCTCAAGTGAAATTTGTTAGCTGATGGAACCTTGGATTGCAGGATGGCTCATAGATATATACACTCACCATCCACATTATTAGGAACACCTGTACACCTGCACATTCATGCAGTTATCTAATCAGCCAATCATGTGGCAGCAGAGGAATGCAAAAAAAAGAATTATGCAGATATAGTTCAAGAGCTTCTGTTAAAGTTCATATCAAACATCAGAAAGAAGAAAAAGTGTGATCTCTGTCACTTTGATTGTGGCATGGATGCTCCTGGGATTTTGACACACAGCAGTCTCTAGAGTTTACGCAGAATGGTGCGAAAAACAAAAAACATTGAGTGAGCGACAATTCTGTTGGTAAGAGAGGTCAGAGGAAAATGGCCAGATTAGCTCGAGCTGCCAGGAAGGATATAGTAACTCATACAATCACTCTTTACAACCGTGGTGAGCAGAAAAGCATCTCAGTACGTACAAAACATCACACCTTGCAGTGGATGGGCTATAACAGCAGAAGATCAAATTGGGTTCCACTTCTCAGCCAATGAACAGGAATCTGAAGCTATCATGGGCACAGACTCACTGAAATTGGACAGTTGAAGACTGGAAAAAGACCACGTGATTTTCTAATCTTCAGCTATCCAGCTTGGGTGAGCCTCCTGTTATATGACTGCCATTGAAGGCTAACACATGCTGCCTGGATCACACATTTGAAGGAAAGTGCTATCTACCATCTTCCACATACACACCCACAATTGGCTAAGTGTGACTGTGATTGATAGGTGGAGAGAGAACAGCCCATTCTGCACCCTTAGCTCCTAGCCATGGCATCCTCAGGATTTGAACTTGCAATCTCCCTATAACAGGGCAACCGTGTTTCTGTTGTGCCATACAGAAGTCTGTCAGGTTTAGTCCTTGGACTGTATTTCCTGCTTCAGGTGCTTTATTTACAGATAAAGAGCTCCTTTGTTTATAACAGTTTGTGTTATTTTCCATAATGGTCTCTTAAAACAAGAACTCATCCAGGAACTATAGTTCATCAAATGTATTCTTTAATTCTGGAACCTTGGTAAAGACCATAAATGTCAAATGAAACCCAAATTACCACCGCATGTCACAATGTCAGTTTCCATTTCATTCGGTTTGACGTGAATGTGACTTGGATAGACTTCATTTAAACACACAGCTCCAGGCTTCCATATCAGTCCTGCTGCTGTAGTGTTCTTTGGGTAATTATTAACGGAGATAAAAATTCGTACCCCTTCATGGTCAGTGCTCTCAATGTCAAAAAAAAATCCAGCATTCCGCTCTGGCAGGGACACTTGTTTCTTTGTTCACTTGTCAACTTGTGAAAATGAAGGACAGCTTTTCTTTCAAGGCCAAGGATATGAGCAAGGTAGGAATCTTGTACTGTCATATGTGATTTAATTAGGACCAATATTATGTATTAATCTCACACTACGCTTTAACACACTACACAGTGTCCACATATAAATATATATACAAGTTTCTGGGTTTAACCTGCAGTGCCTTAAAGCTATTTGTGTTTTTCATCCTGGCAGTCATAAGAGATGCTTCAGATAAACCACCAATGGATGTGCAGGTTACATGCAACGTCTCCAGCCTTGAATGTGGTAATGGTCACTACATTACATGTGACATTTGTCAAGATCATTACACTAAAATCAGACAGTCAAATTATGCAAGAGTTACTCGCAACTGTGATCTTGCTTCAAGAGCACCAGTTTTGAATATTTGGTAGCTTAATAAGCTTACTGATAACACTGAGATATATGCCAATATTTCAATAACATTCATGAAAAAAATATTAATATAGTTTCACAGCCATGACTCTCAAAATTGGATCTGTGAAGCATAGTTTTTTTTTTGTTTTTTTTTTTCAGTGGTGGAAATTATTGAGTTCTTACAGTTATTAACTGCTGAATTAAACTGAATGGATTTAATCCAAACCTCAATAACTCAAAAACAAGTAGGCATATAAATAATAACTGCTAATATAACTGCTTAATTTTTTTTTAATGCAATGGGAATTTTAATATTAACCATTTTAATAATGTGATGTGTGAGTGAAAAGAATAAAAAGCTCTAAGGCTCTAATAAATAACCAAAATAGTATAGTACACATTTAAATAATATGTTGTTGTTCGTCTATAGTACTTTACTTCAGTTTTACAGAAAAATAGAACCAGAAGAGAATACATTATTAATACATTATTAATCTTGTTAAACTTGTTGGACTTGTGGTGGATTTAATACTGAAAAAAAAAAATCATAAAAACAATTTTCAAAACAGAGCATGATATTTTCTTGACTGCACAGTAAAATGATATTTTAATAAACTGGTGTGTAAAGGTCTTTCTCTGAAGAGTGTGTTCACAGTGTTTTAATTCTAACAACATCCAAAAACTAGATTTTTGGTTTTATAAAATGTGCAACTTTATGCGTGTTTTAATTATTTGAAGTCTCATTTGCATAAATAAAAAAAGTCCAAATTAAAAAAATACTTCTAAGAATATCAATAATAAACTGGCAAAGTGAGTGAGTGTGTCCGTGTGTGTGTCCACACGCAGGTCAATTAGCACTCATCATCATTCCCAGTCTCCTGGTTCTTAGCACACTGACTATCGTATCTCGGATAATATGGAGCTTCTTAAAAAAGAAATCAGTTCTGAGGTCCTCGGCAGCGTCTTTCGATCGAAATGGTGAGATTGTTTGATGCATGCTTATGTAAGATAAACAGCGAAAAGCTAATTCTGCTTCATAATACTTCATATAGCTTTCTTAACCTCTCTTGATCAAATATCACACAAACACCAAGATTAAGATTCTAGTATTTATTGATTATAAACACAGACATTATGCTGCACTGCTTCTTATTGGCTTGTATTTTATGACCCTCCTGCTCTGTATGAGAATCTTCAGCCCTTTCTGACTGTATCTGCAGGTCTTCTGCCTGGACACAAAGCTCTGAGCTCATGGGAAATGCCCGCCCACTGCATCCTGGAAGGGGTGGAGTTCCTGAAAAATGGCCGATATGGGGCTACCTGCAAGGGCCAGTTGAAACGAGATGGAGTTGCCACTGCTGTGGTAATTAAAATGTTCAGAGGTATATGGAATAATATCATTGCGTACAAGAAAATGTTTTTATTGGGCAAAAAAAATGGCCTGGGTGGTATTATGGTACAGTGAGTAGTATTATTTCCTCACAACTCCAGGGTCCCTGGTTCGATCCTCATCTTCGGGCTGTGTGAAGTTCACATATTCTCAGTGTGTGTGTGTGTGTGGGTTTCATTTGGGTCCTCAGGTTTCAGACATGCTTGTAGGTGAAGTAATGACTCTAGTGTTGTGTTTGAGGTGAAGTTACAACTTGTAATTCCCCAACTACAACCTGTAAAAACCACCAAAAACACTCCCTCAACTTGAAATTTCAAATCATCAATATGGGGTAGTCTTCTCAGCTACTAGTTCCTTCCTGTTTATGGAGTGATGTCAAAGCAACATGGCCGCACACACTGTGAACACTAAATTGCTGCTTTTCTACTTTTAAATTAGTTTATAGCAGTATTGGCTTTAGATCAGTGAATATACAGAAACAGTACTTGGTTAAATCTATAACATTGACCATACTAATCACTGTTTCGAGAAGATAATCATCACCATTAGAGTTCTAACTAACAATAGCTGATTAGCTTTTTGCTAACCTACTTGCTGTTGTCCACTGGCTAGCATGTTGCTAACGCTACACGCTATTGTCCGCTGTTGTTGCTGTGATGTAATTTCAGTCCAAAATGTTCCATGAATGTTTAAAGTCCACTATAGTAGAACAGCACCAGTAGCCACTCAGGCCTCTAACTGTGAAAGTACACTGAAAGTAGCTTTTTGTGAGCTTTACGTGCTCTGATAGTGCAAACAAAAGACACGCGGTGAAGACACAGTGTGTGAATATGTGTGTGGTGCCCTGAAATGGACTGGCGTCCCATCCAGGGTGTATTCTCACCTCACACCCAGTGTTCCGGGGATATAGGCTCTGGATCCACCACAACCCTGACCAGGATAAAGCAGTAGTTATTTAATATTTTGTGCAATATACAAGTGCTGATGAAGTAGTACAATATTATCCACTTGGCATGGTGTCAGTTTGGTGTAGTGGATCGAACAGCATTGTCATAGAGTGTGTATGTGATTTATTCACCGAGCATGGATAGGTGTGACCAGTGTCCAGCCTTGGGTTGAGTCTGAATGAATTTGGAAGTTTACTGCCGCCTTGTGGTTGGTCATTGGAAGGATACACAACATTATATTCTCTCTGTGTGTGTGTGTGTTTCCTTCTTTTCATTCCTCTATACACTCATTAGCCATTTTATTAGAAGCACCTGTACACCTGCTCAGTCGTGCAATTATCCAATCAGACGTGCCATGCTTTTCTGCTCACCACTGTTGTAAAGAGTGGTTATTTGACCCACCATAGCCTCAGAAGTAGTACTCACTGGATGTTTTGTTGTTGTTGTTGTTGTTTGTTGGTTGGTTTTTCACTATTCTGTGCAAACTATAAAGACTGGGGGTCGTTAAAATCCCAGAAGAACAGCAGTTTCTGAAATACTCAAATCAGCCCACCTATCACCAACAGCCATGCCACGGTCAAAATCACTCAGATCACATATTTTCCCCATTCTGATTTTTGATGTGAGCATCAACTGAAGCTCTACACCTGATAATTAATGCATTAGACATTAAATACAGTGCACACTAAGTAAGATTAATTAAGTTAGTAGTTGTGGTTGAAATAGTTAGCATCTCTCCTGACTTGAGATTGCACTGACATTCGTGCGATTATTTCAGGAAGTTCAAACAGTCAGGAGGCAAAAGTGTTTGTGGAGTTGGCCTTGTTCTACTCAACAGTTTGCAAACACGACAATCTGGTGCGCATGCTGTACTGCCAGACACAACGATCTCCCATGTACATGGTTTTCGAGATGAGCACTCCTGGAAATCTGCTACATTTCTTATGGAGCCTTCGAGAGGTAAGAATTGCAAGCAGTAAATAAATGGCTATTATTTAAATGAAAAACGTATTGATTTCCAATACACAGGGTGGACATGGGAAGTGCCATCAAGAACAGTCTTTTTCAGAGAGATCTGTGTATTTAGTGGCCAAACAAGTGGCAACCGGTCTGGTAAGCGTATTTCAATAATGTAAACATACGCAAGTTGTACTTTATAAGTACAATGTGATATATACTGTGGGTCACGGTGGTTTTCGTGCCTCAGGACTACCTGCTGTCAGAGCACAGGCTTGTGCACGGGAACGTCGCGGCACGCAGCATGCTGATTGGCTCCGGGCTTCTGGTGAAAGTGTCCGGATTGGACTCGGCTTTCGAGTCGAGGCAGATGGAGACGGAGACAGTGGGAAAGAAAGGGACAGAAGGAGTGCCTCTGAAGTGGCAGGCACCAGAGAGACTACTCAGACTTCCTGTTACAGCCAGGAGTGATGTGTGAGTCTTGCAACATGCTTTCTCTGATTAAGGGTTCCATTGTATACATTACTGTATAATAATGTTTTCTGACTATGGTTTATTATTTTTATGTTACTCCAAAAAAAAAAAAAAAAAAAAAAGGAAAACCAAGTATTATGTTTACACAGTGTCTTACTCTTGAATATCTTTGAGTTTAAATTAATTATAATAATCTAAATTTTTGCCAAATGAGCACTTAATTTGAAACTGAAACTTTCACTTGATTATAAACTTTAGAAGCTTCACATTTATTTATATTTTACTTTATATCAGAGTGCCTAATCCTTTTTTGCAGTATAAATCTATATGACATTTTCTAATTCAATGTCTCAGGTGGTCCTTTGGAGTGCTCCTCTATGAGTTGATAACTTTAGGTAAGGCACTCCAAATGACCTTCATTTTCCTTCACATCAATTATATGTCCGAAGGTTTGTGGAAACCTGACCATCACACCCATATGTGCTTTGTAAACATCCCAGTTCAGATTTAATCTCCCTTTGCTGTTATAATAACCTCCACTCTTGTGGTAAGGCTTCCCATTAGATTTTGGAACATGGCTGTGGGGATTTGTGTTCATTTAGCCACAAGAGCATTAGTGAGGTCAGGCGCTGATATCAGGTGAGGAGGCCTGGGGGCAGTCAAAGTTCTCATTACAAAGGTGTTCAGTGGGGATGAGGTCAGGGCTCTGTGCAGGCCACATCACAACCTTGGCAAACCATGTCTCCATGGAGCTCTCTTTGTGAACAGGGCAACTGTCATGCTGGAACAGGTTAGTTCCTGTGAAGGGAAATTGTAATGCTACACAAAGACATTCTTTACAATTGTGTTCATCCAACTTTGTGGCAATAGTTTGGGGAAGGCTTACAAATGGGTATGGTGGTCAGGTGTCCACATACTTTTGGCCATGTAGTGCATTTGGATTATATAATAAGTGTCGCAGTCTGAGAAAACCCGTCAGATGTCACCGTCACCAAAAATGACGAATAATCTAATTTTAACCAGAACTTCTGCCCACTCTGAGCCTTCAACTTTAAGAAACTATCAATATATTTCACCAAAATGATACAGAAAATGTTATTTATTTACTAATCTTGCCTCAACTGTCTGGCTGCAAAGATTATGTTGTGATAAGAAATGAAGCGGTACAAACAACTGGCAAAAAACTTTGCTAGCTGAGTGTGATTTCCTCACCTAGTGAATGTCACACTTTGACATTCTCAAGTTGTTGGAGTGAAACAGACATAATCCTAATCAAATCAGTTTATAATCAGATACCTGCTGTCAAAATGTCTGCAATGCTCCTGTGCTATCATGTCGTCATCATCATCATCGTCATCATCATCATCATCATCATCATCATCAAAACATAGAAGACCTCTTACACAGCGGACACACTGATTTACTCAGCGATTATTAACCCACCAAGGTTAGCATGAACAGTGATCAGTTGTGTGAAGAGACCATGAATGACTGTTACCTCAGGTGATAAGACAGAGATGGATGATGCTGTTGCTCAAAGTGAGACCTCATTTCACACTGTAAATTTATAATTCTTTAAAAAGGTGTCCCTACTTTCATTTTTCCATAATCTCCAAACGTAGATTAAGTTCTGAATATGGAGGTCAACAGGGTGTTTGCTTTTTAGAGCCCATCAGCTTAGTATAATATTTAAAAAAAAGTTCTACCTGAGATAATATAGGAATGACAACAGAGTTATTAAGGACCGTAAATATAATAATTTATAATAATAATATCATATAGAATAAATGTTTATTAAACATGAAAAACGTCAGTCTACAGGCTAATTTAAAGAAAGACATAGATTCCATGATCATTATTATAATTTATTTATCTTATTTATTACATAGTAAATTAAATGCAAATGAAATCAATAAATAACACTTGCTTTTAGAAACAATTTGTGTGTTGGTGTCTTTCATTGGATTAAAAACTGGAAGATTTAAATGCAAAATTCTTCCCTTTTACTTTCTGGGAACCAGACATTAAAATGCTACAACATGATAGAGATACGTGCAAACCAAAAAATATATATCAAAGTTCAGGAAAACCTGTAGTTTTTGTAGAAAATGTCAAAGTTCCACAATGTGTAGGCTTTTCTCAGGCTGCCCCACATATTTTCACTAAGAAATTTGAACATACTCATGAAAAGTACATTTCAACAATCATTAATTAAAGTCTCATATTAAGTGTTTCTTCTATAAGGTGCTCCTCCATTTCCTGAACTGGAGCCATCGGAGACGTTCCTCCAGACATTGGCCAATTACAAGCTAAAAAGACCTCCAAACTGTGGAGGGGCACTGTGAGTCAAATCTGTGGTGCAACTGCTTTTTACATATTGATCAGCCATTCCCATTTACAAATCTGTACTTTTACTAGTCATCTACAAACAGGAATAGAACAAGGGACAACAGATTTGCAATTCACTGTGGCCAGTGATGTTGCTGAAAGAGCTTGTCATTTCTCCTACAGGTTTGACCTCATGAAATATTGCTGCATGTGGAATTTTAAGGATCGCCCGGCTTATTCTGCTATCATCAAACTGCTGGAGTCGTACATCCACCTGGCTGATGCTAAACCCCTCAGTGCAACACAACACATGGACATTTCTGAATACAGAACGAAGGCAGGAGTTCCACCTTGAGTTTTCAGTGCGTACATAAGGCCGTATTCAGAACTGGCAACTTAAGTCCAAATGTAAAGTCAATATTTAAATGGGGAAAGTTGTTTGTAGCTGTTCAGAGACTGGTTATGCAGTTGCTCAAGTCAATTTTCTGGCCTCCAAGCATCTGAGATGGGTTTTCAACCACATCTATACTACTACCTTTAAATACAAGCGCCTGCCTTTACACCTGATAAAAAAATATATGACTGAAGAGCAAGAGTCAAATGTAATATGATGTAACATAAAAGCAAGGGACAATATCTAATAAGAACCCAGTATATTGCCAAAAAATTTTTTTTGCATGAATTGTCCTAGTTTAGAAAATTTGGTTTCAATATGGCTTCCACCCTCATTATTCGGCAGCTTATAGAATAGCACTTGATCCAGCACATGCTATTATTTTGCTTTGTTTTTTAAATCATGGGTTGACTAAATCGAGGTCATAAAATCAATGTGTATGTGGAGCAGGCTATTTTTATCATGCCTTTATGTTCGTTTGTGTAATTACTAATATAATGTCAATATTTTGTAAATTCAGTGCACTCTCCTGTAAAGAAAACATGCACAAGATTTGAAAAATAAGCTGACTGAGCTCTCTTCTGCTATGCTTGCAGTATTATTTATAATTTTATTGATAAAAATTTGGTCTTCAAGATAAACATTGTCTTGAATTAAGATGCTATGATGTCTTTGGTGTGAAAAAACAAACCTTCTTGTGCACTATAAAAGGATGATATTATTTATTAATTCACTAGTAGTGTCATATTTATGTGTTTAATATTGCCCTCAAATGGAATTCTATGTAGTTTTTTTTGGTGTGTATTTACAGCCCAGAACATGAATATCAGTGTGACATATTGAGGTTACATCACACTGTCAGACAGTAGCGCTGGACTTAATACCTCTCTTCAGTTAAGTCGATATCACACAAGAAAATGGGCTTAAGTTTAGAAATTTTAGACAAGCTCTGTTTCAGGCAAATTCTGTCCCACGTGTGCAGTTCTCATGCAACTCTCTGAATAGTGTTGAATTATGTTGAGGTCTAAATACCGATGTGTGCTATTTCAGTAATAAATTCTCACTACACAGGCCCACAGTCTCAAATGAACATTGCCAGAATGCAAAAAAAATTGTAAATTATGTGCAAGTACTGCACAAAATTGGCCTCTGTCATGTCTGGAGGATGTGCATTTAAAAAAAAAAAAATCACATTCAATACAGAAATTAGATGAATGAAGTTATTCAAGCATTAACCTTCATCATAATATAGTGGCTTTTATTATGTATCATACTAACCTTCATCATACTATAGTGGCTTTTATTATGTATCATACTAACCTTCATCATACTATAGTGGCTTTTATTATGTATCATACTAACCTTCATCATACTATAGTGGCTTTTATTATGTATCATACTAACCTTCATCATACTATAGTGGCTTTTATTATGTGTCATACTTCCTACATGTCACAAAGTAGATCAAGAGGCACTGGCAGTAAAAAATAATTTGAATCAAATGCCAGTTCGATCCCCGTGAATAATAAAATACACCTTTTTAAGTGATTGTATTTTAAAAATGTCAGTGCACTAATAAGAAAACAGTTCATCCATTTTAGTTTTAGTTTTCCTATAATGAATATTTGAGCATTTTCTCCCACTCATGCTTTAGCTGCTGTTTTTATTTCCCTTTTAATAAAATATCTGATCTACCAATATGAAAATCCCAATTATGGTACATATACACAAGATGTTGTTCTCATCTATTTTCGACATGAATAAAATTCACCAAAATATCATCAACCCACAGCAGTTGTGATGGAATCCTTGTTACATTTCAAGAGCGACACACATCAGTGACCTCTGTGAACACAACACACAGTTCACAGTTCTCCCAAGTAGAAAAGTGTTTTGTGGTCAGCCTTTTTAGAAACCGATTTTAATGAAATAATTTCACCGTCAGTCCATCAGTCCTCTAGATTAGGCAGATTTCCTCACTGCAACCCAAAGTTCATCACCTCAACAATAAAAAAGCAGCATACAATGTCCAGAGTTTCTGGGATTGAGCAGGGTTTGATACTCCAAGGCAGCAAAGAGCAGACACTTCTGTTGGGCCACATGGGCTTTCTTCAAGCCTGGAGTGTCGTAGTTTGGACAAGACATCACAGCCCGTTACACTTTGCAGCTCCATAGGGACATTGGGAACAAAATGTAGGAAACTGACCATAGCAGATAGTACAGACACACAGGAGGGAATGAAGAGCAGAAGACCATAATAATACCTGGTGGAAAAATGACAAGTTTTATATAGCAATATGGCTGCTTTTACTGGATATAGTTGTTATGTATATCAGGCTTTCCATAGATCGCCTCAGTACACATTTATTTCATGAACATTCATTAAATATTATTTTGTCTATTAATCAGAGAAATAGTGGTTTTTATTCCTGAACCTTCCACAAACAGAACATATTAGGTCCAAGCTGACATAATTTATAGACCTCCTTGTTTTTGAGCTTGGAGGCTTAAATTAAATTCCCATTCCATTCAAGAGACCAGTCAAGGTCTAATTCACAGGCTAAATTACACCAGGCACATGGCATCAAGCATCACATGTAGTGCTGCCCTTGTTTTATGCTCCAAGTCAATTTTTTTTCACTCACACGGGTAAGTGAAGCAGAAACTCCATAGAAACCCACTGCAAACTGGATATCCAAATCCTTTAGTTTTTGGGTGCTTTACATCCAGGTCATTATTAATGGCTGTATATATGAATGCACAACATGGAGACATTGGTTCCAACCTGCTCATATTATTCGTTCTTCATGGCGGGAGTGTACACATCGAGAAATATTACCTGAATGGAGGAGTGTGTTCTTTTTTGCTCCACTCATTCTGTCGGTGGAGTTGTTTCAAAAAAGAGTGACTGGCTAACCTTACCAAACTAGTTCAATTATAAGCTAAGGTCATACAGTCAATAGTAAATTGTTAGGAGATTTAGCTAGTGTTAGTGTTCACATTCGTTTGCTAATATCAGTACAACGAGCTATGTTAGGCATCAAAATGAGCAATATAACATAAAAACTGCAGAAGAACTCCCTGCTGAAGGTCTGTTAGACCAGTTTACAGCAGAGCAAGACATGGCTTTGCTACTGTCCATGATGTCCAAAACTGTCAATCACCTCATTAACCATACCCTTTATAAAAAGCATTTATCATAAGGAAATATCTTGTGGGAGATATCAAGGTCAACAACTTTATAATAAAGTAAATAAACGACAGAACACTATTTCCAAAAATAATTTGTGAAGATGTAACTTAAAAAGTAAGTTTGGCTCGTTCTCCATTCACTTCCAGGGGAATGGGCGGGGTTAAAAATTGCACTGCAGCCAGCCACTAGAGGGCCTCAGAGACATTATGGCTTCACTTTTTCATCACTGTTATGATGTCCACTGATTAGCAATGTGAGTTACAAAGTGATGGACATTTATACAGGACACCAGCAAAGTAATGAGCAACAGGTGAGTGTAATCAGTAAACAGGAGAGACGAAGACAGGTTATTGGCAGGGGTTTCCAGGATTTTTCGAACTAGACTTATTCCATTGTTCCATTAAACATTAAACAGTTAATTTCTTCTTCAAAACAAACTGAGGGCTTGGCATTACACTTGATACAATGCCTAGTGACACATCCAGTGTGAATTCTGGGGAAGAGTTCAATAATAGATATAGTTACTTTGACAACAGTGGCTTGATTTCCTCCAGTGTAACTAAATTTTAAAAAATCACTGGCCCCTGAAGGTCCCCAGACCCCACTTTGAGAACCATTGATGTATGTACTACATGAAACTTTAGATAAATCTTAAATGAATAGTGTATATTTCGATAGTTTTGAGAATGTCATATCAATACTTCATGTGAGATTACATGCCAGTGTAATTAAAAACAAATCTCTCCTTCTACGCAAGTGCAATTTGAATTTGAGGCTTATTAAAAAGAAAGGTGAAAAAAAATAGAATTTGAGCATTTGTACCTCCAGCATAGACCACCTTCTTCCAGGCCTGTGACTCCAGTACTCGGTCATGAGGGTAAAGAGTCTGGCTGACCATGAAGAGGATCATGGCCACAGCAGTGAGCCGGAGCACGGCCATGTTCCCTCCAGTGAGTAGAGACAGGCAGGCGAGAATGGCGGATGAGTAGATGCACGGCAGGCCACGATACATGAAAGGAATGCCTGCAAATGATAGAGG
Source organism: Pangasianodon hypophthalmus (assembly GCF_027358585.1). Taxonomy (NCBI): domain Eukaryota; kingdom Metazoa; phylum Chordata; class Actinopteri; order Siluriformes; family Pangasiidae; genus Pangasianodon; species Pangasianodon hypophthalmus. The sequence continues at coordinate 19,765,066 of NC_069725.1, forward strand.
TAGTGATTCACATGATTTTCTTATTAAATTCACATTACATTCAAACTTTTTTTCTGGTTTGGATGAGGTCGGGAAGTTTCATATTATTGAAATACACTGTCGAAATGGATGAAATTGTCCCACGTGAACAATACGCCTCATTTATCAAGGTGGACACGGGCGAATTTATCTGTAAATCATTCCCAGGAGCATTTACACATTAATTGTCATATTCATGAAAATCCAGTTAGTTTGGAAAAACTTTTGTATCCAACGAAAATTGCTGACGTTGTGGAAATTTACATATAAGGAGACTTTCTAATGTGAAACTTGATCGATCAGCTTCAAATCGTATAACTGTCAATGAGTTATTGCACTTTTTTTATACAGATTACACAGGGCAAAAATAATGGTGCCCTATAAAAGAAGGAAGAGTTAGTTTGTGTCTATGGTAGCCGATGCACTGCAATGGCTGAACTGCATTACTGGAAAATTAACACACGCTGCACTTAGGAGGCGCTCTTTCCCAGTTTCTTCTCTTTGTTGTTTTGATCTCTCTGTGAGCATTGCCCTTCATGGAGTTTTGTGGTTGTCACTAACTGTAAATCAGTGCCTTGAATGCACTTGGTAATTTACCGGTGATTGGCATTTATCAGCATATGCACATTAGTATAAAGAAAATCAGCAAAGTCTTAAATTTGAAAACATTTATGGGAGGTTGGGGGAATGAGGTCCTGTGTTACTATTCATTCAAATACAGAAACAATTTGCTAAGAAATGGCAGAAAATGTCAAGTTTCCTCACCACTGGAGAAGAAACAAAGCCGAATAAACACAGACAACATGTAGCACATGCAGAGGATGTTATCCAGGATGTTGGGAGTCCTTAAGAGCAGTGATGTTGCTATTCCAAAAGTTGTGAAATCAGCAAAATCATCCAGTTTGGCTCCTAAAACACAGACAAAACAGAGGCCACAGATCACTTCAGCTGCACACTAAACTTCTTTACTCACTGTGCTAGAATGACTATTTTAATTCCTATGATAACAAGAATAACAAGTGCTTTGTCAAGGATTTTCAGCAACTACAGTCATTAATCCTCTCACTGCAGTCTTTAAAGGTGTAATTTCACTTCAGTGCCTCTGAGATTGAAGACTCTTTGGCTGCACCAGGTTCCAGGAAATTTCCATGTCCATCTCATACCACTGTGTGCCATTTGGGGAAGGGCATGTTTTGGTCGCTGCCACATGAGTGCACTGGGATTCCAATCTCAAGATCAACCATTTCAGCAATGTTAGATATGCTGGGAGCCCAAAGCGCTGGGATAAAGGAGACAATTGGAGCCAGAGCCTGCTGAATTAGGCAGCCTAATATGTAAGTGATTGTACGATTGGCAAAAAAGGGAAGTTGGAAGAGGGCAATACAACACCTCACAGCAAAGTCACAGATAAAAACCAAGCTACGATCACAAAGCAACCAAAAAGGGCGTGCACTGTGAGAGTGGCAGCGAGCTATTTCAGGCATCCGTGCAGACGTGATCACAATCACATAGGGTGGGGATTTGCATTGGTTGTTTAGGCTCACAAAGTAAGATCAGAAGCATGACCAAGCAAAAATGAATGAATTAATGAAAAATTTATGGAATTTAATTAAAAAAATGTCAAGATATAAATGTGGGTTGATGGACAAATTTGAGGCAAATGATGACTAAAAATCCAGCATGTATTAGAAAGTATAAGTAGGAAACTAATCTCTGCTTCAGGTTGAATTTTGCTACAGCTTCGTAGCCGGTCTTAAGGGCACAGTCCACTCACCCAATGCCGAACAAGCGTTCAGTTGCCTGGCAACTGCACCATCTGCCAAATCCAGCAGGTAACCAATCAGCACCAGCCAACATGCAGCATAAGGGCGCCTATGTAAGAGAAGTGTTTAGAGGTGAAAACACAGCACAGATTGTGCCAGGACAAAACAGCTTTTTAAAAATAATTAATCTTTGGATGAGTGACAGCAGAGTACAGCAATAATGAAAGTCTATATTCAGAGTAGACATTATTATTATTATTATTATCATTATTATTATACAACATTACTTGATATCAGTTTTCATAGTTTACATCAACTTTAGTAGTGTTCAAACACCTCACCCATTGAGACTGCTGAGAATGGAGGCCATCCCCATGACCATGTTGGCAACAGACAAGGCATTGGCGGCATTTTTGCGGGCAAACTCTTTGAGCTGGACCCAACTGGCCTGTTTGCTTAGAAACAGTTTGCTGGTGCGCTGGAAAAAGCCTGAGACCAAACAGGGTAATGATTACACAGCGGCTGTTGTTTTTACACTGCTATGAGATGAGCTTAAGGTACAAATGTGTGAAGTCAGGCGCTAAGCTGATCCCAGGTCATCATTGGATGTAATTTAAACAATACGCACATACATGCCCGGAAATCGTTACATTTATCTATCTAATGCTTTGACATATTTGCACATCCCTACAACATTCTCCACAAATATTTCCCCAAGAAAAAATTAAGGTGCTGTTTTTTTTTTGGAAAAAACAAAATGTGTTTTCTTTCTCCTGCCAAAAAGTAGAGCTTCTGTCATATACAGAAAAAAAACCCAGAAAATTATCAGTCATAACATGCCATAAAACATACATACAATTACATACAATAAAAATGTTGTAATATTAGCTGCACAGAAATGGAAATAACAGCATCTTTTCCTTATCTTGCCACCATGCATAAAGCATGGATGGCTTACATGAGAAAAATAAGAAGGTTCTTGAAATGTTCTTGAAAAGCTTGTTTCATTAACAAATCATATTCAAGGAACACAAAACTGTTTAAAGAACAGGGTAGGGGTAACAAAAATTTCACAACTCATTAAGTCAGATGAGAATGGCATCCAATTACTTTACGTAAAAGAACTCACTTTACAGTAAGTCATTAGAGGAAGGAAAGACAGTACTAGCATAACCCATCTCAAATTGATCTCTAGAGTCATTGAGCATCTGGTCTAATGTTAACAAGATCTTGGAATCATATGGTTCTGTCTGACAAAACAGGTAAACCACAAAGTTGATTATTTTCCAATAACAGCACTTCATGAATTGTTTTATTCCTTTGAGTACATTTTTTGACCATAGAAACAACTGACTATTAGAACCAGCGCAATAATTCACACCTATGATTTGAACTACAGTCAGCACTACTGCCTGTGCTGTGCTGTTATAGAAAAGTAATCAACAAATTCTAACCAATCAAGATGTGAGATTTTAACAGGGCTGCGGTGTAATACACATTTAAAATATTAAAGCTTGGTCTTCTCCACATAACTAATCCCACGATCAGAATATCACATGCAAAATTCTCAGCTGTACATACAGTGAAAAAGTATTAGTGAATTAGTTATAACGGATTTTTTGTAACAGCCAAGTACCAATACCACAGTAAATAAAAGCTGCTCAGACTACAGTGAGGGGAAATAAGTAGCAAGACTCTTTTGTTTTTGATGTTTAATATACAGTACTTCCAGTGCATATATCCACTTCAAACAAAAAAAGTATGCATTCAGAAGCATAAACAAAGATATGTTAAAAAAAAACAGACACCAAACATTATTCAGATACCAAAAATTACCAACATTAATACTTTGTTGTAAAGCTGTTGTTGGCAATTACTGCTTTGAGATGTCTATGGTAAAAAGTGATTAGCTTTTTGCAGAATTCTGGCACAATTTTGGTCCATTCCTCTTGGAAAATCAACTTCAAAGTTCCTAGGTTACGAGGACTCACAATGGACTCACAATTTCAAAATCCTCCAAAAATGTTCATTGGGATTAAAGTCAAGAAATGGACATGTAGGAACAGAGATGACTGTGGTGAAGTTCATTGCTTAATATTCTCTGTGTACCTGTTGACCTTACTGCTTTCAGGTCATCCTGCAACTCTTTTTGAGCTCCTGCTGGCTTCCCTCTTACCTTCCTCTTACCTCTATCACGAGACCGTGTTGTGGCTCACATGTCCTGGGCCAATTAGTTGTGGTTCCATGAACTTTCCACCTGCATATTATCGAACCAATTATAATAACAGGAATGTTAAAGGTCTTTGCTTGCTCTGAAGCTTTTTCCTAATCTTCCCAAACCATGACACTGTCCTTTATAATGACACCATGTACATTCTTTTTAATACAGTGTCTGAATGTTTTTTCCCTATAAAGTGTGTAAATTTGAAGTGGATACATACATTGGAAGTATATTAAACAACAGAAACAAAAGTATACAAATACTTGTTCCCCCACACTGTAAGTACTGCTTAGATGACTATAGAAACCAGATGTTTTAAGAATAAAAAATGATCAGTGGTGCCATGACAATGCAATATGAATAAATCTTTTCAGATGTCAAATCCTGATCAGTTCCCATTAGATAGCTAAATTATGCACAGCCACTGATCTGGGTCACACAGCCTTTTGTTACCAGCTATTTAATCCAGCAATCTTTATAACTGTTAAAGAAAATCTACTAAACTCATTTCTTGTGATTTTTCCTTAGGCAACCCCACTGCCAATTTTGTAGTGATGCATATAAATAAGTGTATAATAACAAGCTATATTTATAGTACACAATGTTCAGAAATGGCATTGTTGAGAGCGTTGCATAACCACTGTCCTTTTTGCAGTGAAAAGAAAGGTGGATCGTAACTGTAAATGGTTTAGGGGGAAAAAAAAGATTAAACACAACAGGGCTCTTCTTGGCATCTTAAAACCACTCTCTGACTTGGTGCCGCTGAAACGCTGCAAAGATTTTTAATGAAGATATACAAAGAGTTCTTTGTCCTTAAGCTAATGAGTGGGTATAAAATGTAAATGGAGTTCTTCGTACGCTGGCTAATCTTTTTTTTTTCTTTGCTAATGGAGCACACACATACACACAATTAAACACACAAAAAAGCTGTAGACATAATCTATTCACAGTTTAGCATAAAACCTCAAATGTAGTCATTTTCATTAAAGTGATATTTTACCCTAAACATGATCAGAAAGAGTAACTTAAACTCCAGACAAAAATATAGATGGCAATTTTCTTGACCAGAATGCCACTGCTTTGTCTGCACTTCCAGGACTTGTGAAAATGTGTCCAAAATTCTCACAAGCACAAAGACATAGAAAGCTATAGACACAGGTTATATTAAAATAAGGTATGCTTGGTCAAGGAGAGCTCTGTCATCTATAATTCTGTCTGGAGATCTAATAACTGACTCCAGTGTTGTTTATCATATTATTCATTGTCAGAACATAACAGAATCCTTATGCACAGTAGATCTGCCATTTTCCTTTAACACAAAACAATGAAGAGAAAAAAAAGGACACCTTTATTCCCTATCAATAACGTCATTTTTATCAGATGGGGGTAGACTGGAGGCATGCAAGGACACATGCAGAAATGGCTTTTGTTCAATAGAAAGTGAATGATTTAAGTGTGAGAATAGAGAACATGTAAGCTAAGTGACACATTCATCATCTAAAATCTTGTTTTTAAAAAATATACCTAACAGCTATACAGACATTAAAAAAGTTTAATGCAGGGTTCCTACTATTGCGTTTTGCAACCTGAACTTGACGTGATTCCAAAGCCAGTCGATTGCAAGCGACTCTTCATCTGAAAGAAAACAATCAGACACAGCACAAGCCAACAGCACATCATTCACCAAAAATCTGCATGTAACGACTTTAATTTAAACTTTTGTTTGTTTTTTGTAAACTTTGTTCGGACCTCACCAGACACGTGATTTGAAAGTACAGCTAAAACTTACAACACATTTTGCCTGTGGAGCTGGTGAATACTGAAGTCATTCTAAGAGGCCTAATGAGAAATAGGACAAATGTTAGCCAGTCTGCATGGCATGTTTTTTAAACAACTACATCATGTGCAGCTATCATTTAATACCAGTATTGGCTGGTGTATTCAGTTGCTTGGATAAATTTAAAGATAAATGGTGAATTCATGTAATAAACTGTGGTATCCCTAGAGTAATACAGTTTAGCTAGAAAGCAGTAAATAATGAATTGCTTATGCATCATATTGTTGGCAAAACAAATAAAAAATTATAACATACAGCCAAATTATTATTATGTATAGAAGGAAATGTTCGGTGGCTCACCGCTTAAAAAAGGTGACAGTGCAACAGATGATGCTGGTATTGCTTTTACCTCCCTTCGTTTGAGTGTGTAAAGCCAGTGTCAGAGATGCCTGTTAAATCATGTTTATCATATCGGGCAGCTGTTTTAGAAATTTTAACATTTTAGGAATCTTCAAAGCCCCAATAAGGAAGTAATAAAAGATCACCAAACTAGTTCTAGATATACTCATGTTATACTTGGTAAAGATAGTTCTACTAATTTGATAAGTCCTACTGGGTTCTGTCTTCTTGCAGACTTATTGGAGTCTCAACAACCAGACATTCCTGATTGGGGCTTTAGAAAAGGCAATACAGTATAACTATTTCATGATTTTTTTTATATACAAATAAGCAAAGAAGACATACGCACAGACAGAACATCAGTAATTACATACTGATCTCCATTCAAACAATAAGACATGTCCAATTACCAAATTTCTGGTAAATTCAGGAGGCGGTGTTCAACACAGACAGAGGCTCAGTTTAACACTAGCCAAAGACATTACCCCTCCCCACCAGCAGAGGTCGCAGTCCCCAGAGTTCTAACCCATACTTTGCCAAACATTTATGGTTCATTTTCTCACTCCCCAGTATATATATACATATCGACATCATTCATTCATTGCTAAGTCTTGCCAAACATTGCAGTTATGTACATTCTCAGCATTGTTGTCCTACTGACATTTATGCTAAGTTTGACCCTCTGCCTGCTCTTGTGGTGTACTCCTCTGGATTGTCCTTCGGTCTGATTGTACATTAATGTTAATGTTAACTGAACTTGTGATTTCAATGCATATGTGTGGACTTTGTATTTAAGCACCTCTGTGCATGGATCATCACGTTCTCTGAGCTTTGAAATTCTGAAATTCGGAATCCAAGTTCAGCCATCGCTCCTCAAGGCCACCTACTAGTTAGGTATGCTCAACAGTTCTAGCAGATCTCTGCCTTCATGGAGGAGTTCATAAGGGTCTGCCAAAAAAAAGGTAGCACTTAGCAGATGCTTTCAAAAGTGGGATTGGGGCAAGGTGTCCTGGAATACAGAGGGCCATCTCCCTTGTAACCAATAAGTTCTGGTGGTTCTCCTTGGACAATAATGTCACTAATTATGTCAAAGTATACTCAGTCTGTGAACAAACGAGAACCACCCTTATACCATGGTGTCACTGGTATAACTGATCTGCCAATATTACAAACAGTCAACATCATACTCAGTGTCATCATCTGTTTCTCTGAAACACGTAATCTGGTACCTCTGCCCGAACTCCACACTGCCTTTGAAACAGCAGAGATTATGTTCAGGTAGGTCCTTAGATATTATGGGAGTCCAGAGGACATTGCTTCTGACAGGGGCATGCAATCCGCATCACAGGTCTTGAGAACCTTCTCTTGACAACTTAACATCAATATCAGTAAATTCTATCATCCACGGCTATCATCCACAAAAAGTTTAATGCATGAATCAAGAAATTGGAAGATTTTCCACTTTCCAGTAACCAGTACCACTGGAGCTGTTACCTCCCCTGGGCAGAGTACAAGCAGAAACGCTTACACACTTCCAGTAGGATACCAACCTGCATGGCCTGGTGAACCAAACCTAAATCCTGTCAGAAGTCCTGATGAATTGATGAGAAGGAGTGAAGAGACCTGGGAAGGATCACATGTTCATCTACAGCAGGCAATCCAAAGACAGTCTCAAGCTGAAAAGAGACAAAGACTGCATCCTCACCTATGCCTGGGGCAAACGTTCTGGTTGTCCACCAGTGATCTCTGCCTGAGAATTCCCTTTTGGAAGTCCCAGATTCATTGGTCCTTTCTAGATTCAAGATTTAAAGAAATGAATGCAACAGAAAAGCACTTGCCCTATCATTCAGAGATCACAAGTTTAAATCCCAACGATGCCACAGCCATCCGTGGCCAGGAGCCCAAGGGAGCAAAACTGTCTTTACACTCTGGGAGGGAGGGGTGGCATATTCTCTCTCCCCTGTCAATCACAGTGAGTCAATCACACTATCCAATCATATTAGCCAATCATGGGCATCTATGAGCTCATACATGTGGAAGAGGCTGGATAGTGCTTTCCTCTGAGTATGTTATGCTGCCCTGTGATGCACCATGAGCAGCAGTTCCGAAAACATGCAGTTGGCTGACTTCACATGTCTTGGAGGTAGTAGGTATTAGCCTTCACCATCCCTGGTTGATAGGGGAGTGCTGGCTAGTGAGTGGGAACTGGCCAAGACTAGATTAGGGGGGAAATGGGTCTCTCGGGGAGAAAAAAAAAAAAAAACTCTCAAAAAAAGTAAAACGAAACTAAATTAATCCAGTCTCTTTTCATCAGAAGATATGTCACAATCACACATAATCGCATTCCAATTTTCATGAATTACTACTCAAACCTGTTGTGTCTTCTTTTGCTCAGGGGCATTTTTCTGGAACTAAGCCACGGGTGGACCAGGAGAGGGTGGTCTGGCTTACCTTGTAAGGAGATTACTCAACTACAAGTGACAGGGCCATTGCATGCTATACCTTCTGGACTGGGGAGAGGGTACCGGCCCAAAGAACACTCCTGGGTCAGTGCAGATGACATTCCAGACCCAGCTCTCATCATAGATTTCCACTGTGAACATCCAGACAGACCTGCACACAGGCCTGGGGGTAGGAGAGGTGTTTTGGCTTCAGAAACATCAGGAGTAACGTCCTATAATGCCAGCCCAGCCAACCAGTGGGGGTCACAGTCCCCAGAGTTTTAACATGGCTTTCTGGTTCACTTCCTGACTCCCACGTATATAAACACGTGATCATTCATTCATTGCAAGATCTTGCCAAACACTGAGGTTCACTGAAGTTCAAAGCCTTGTTATTCTACTGTGTTTGACCTTCTCTCTGCTTACTCTTTTGGACAGTTTACTCTTTCGGATTGTCCTTTGACCTGATTGTACTATGACTACTCCTGCTCCGGCTACTGCCTGGTTAATGACATTGAATTGGTTTGTGATTTCAGTGTGACATTGTAATAAAGCACCTCTGCACATGGATCCTCATTCTCTCTCCAAGTCTAGTCTGTTACACTCAGGTTAGCTGGATTAAGCTTTATGTGCATTTCTGGAAGGCTGCCTGATATGGTTTCCTAGTAACGACTACTGAATTGGAACTACATTACTGACCACTGAGCAAATGTGGAACACAATCCTGTTATTGACATATTCTGGAAAACACTGAAAACAAAATAGCAATAATGTATGCATAACATGGTTAAAATATCCACAAAATGGCTTTAACTTCACTGTACACACTGACAGCATAAAGGTGTGGTGGAGCTGTCCACAGCACATGGTTTCAGATGCCCATTACCCCCTCCCCGAAATAGATTCCCCATACTGAGAGACTGACAGCAGTAAACCACATACAAACCACAGAACAACTCCCAATGCTACTGTATTCGACACGGAAATGAACATGCTAATCTTTGAGATTGGAACGTTTATGGAAACCATACCAGAGGATGGAGTTAGCAGGATCATGGTGGTCGTTTCAGTCTCTATGCGCAGCACAGCACCTGAAAAAGACCAAAAGTCATTTATTTCTTCCTTATGTTAAAACCCTACCATTAAAAAGACAGATGAAAGATGGTTCTTAAGAGCTAGAAGCTACTTTTATCTGAGCAACTAGTTCCAACATAGGTTACAGGCCAATCCAAAGTGCATATACAGTATATTCATTTGATGATATGAAGTGCATCATCACACTGCTGTCTATTTCTATTCTAAAGTAAAGTACGCTGAACTCATCGTTCACTAAAGTACACTGAACTCATTGTCATGTTCCATGTAACCATTTTGAGATGACACGGCGCATTTTCATCCTGGAAGTTGCCATAAGATGGCTAAATGGTGGAATTTGGTCAGCAACAACACCCACATAGGCTGTGGCATTCAAATGGCATTTGATTGGTATTAAAGAGCTAAGAAAACATTCCCCACAGCATTACATCAAGGCAGGTTGGGTCCATGGATTCATGTGCATGACCCATCATCTTCATGTCATGACAGAAATCAAGATTAATCAGACCAGGTGACACTTTCCAATATTCAGCTGTCCCGTTTCGGTGAGCCTGTGCCCACTATTGCCTCAGATTCCTGTTCTTGGCTGACCAAAGTAGAACCCGATGTGGTCTTCTGCTGTTGTAACCCATCCATCTCAAGGTTCCATCCACCTTTTCTGCTCACCATGGCTGTAAAGAGTAGTTATTTGATTTACCATAGTCCTCCTGTCAGCTCAACCCAGTCTGACCATTCTCCTCTGACCAAGGTGTTTCTGCCACTCACTGGATGTTTTTTCACACCATTCTGTGGAAACTCTAGAGACTGTTATGCATGAAAATTCCAGTTTCTGAAATACTCAAACCAGCCGGTCTGGCACCAACAACCATGCCATGATCACCGAGATCACATTGTGATGTTGAATGTGAACATTAACTGAAGCTCTTGACCTGTATCTGCATAATTTTAAGCATCAATCAGCTGCCGTATGGTTGGCTGATTGGATAACTGCATGAATGAACAGGTGTGTTCATAATAAAGTAGCAGGTAATACTTAACCTGTAAAACATTTTTCAAAAAGGTTTCAGAAATAATAATAATAATAATAAAACAATACTTCCCTTCCCTTTTTAAGTATCTTGTTCTGTTCCATCACTCATGCTTAGTTCTTTAAGAAATTGCAACATAGTCAGCTGCCATTTTTCACCATACCCATGATACATGAATAGATGTGACTAATAACATGAGTATGCAATGTTTACTAGTAGACAAATTAGTCATAATGGAAATGGGCTAATTGTATTTTTGGAAGGGAGATGTAACATAAAAAATGATCATTCATTGACATGATTTTATTATTATGACTTTATTTAAAAAAAGCTGCAGAGATGCCTGATCCATATAAATAATTTCCAGAATGCAGGCACTTCAAGTCTGAGAGGTACTGGATCCTGTTCCAGCACAAATTAACCATATGCTGTATGCTAAGGTCCATATACGTATATACAGAACTCATTGGGGTCTTCTGCTGTTGTAGCCCATCCACCTCAAGATTGGCTGTGTTATGCATTCTGAGATGCTTTTCTGCTCACCACCGTTGTAAGGAGTGGCTACTGGAGGTACCACAGCCTTCCTGTGAGCTCGAACCAGTCTGGCCATTCTCCTCTGGCCTCTCTCATCAGAACTGCTGCTGACTGGATGTTTACTGTTTTTCCCACCACTCTGTGTAAATTCTAGAGACTGTCGTCTGTGAAAATCCCAGGAGATCAGCAGTTTCCGAAGTACTCAATGTGTGTCTCATGTCCTGGCTAGACAAGATTAGCAAGCTACCAACAAGCTAATCCAGCCACTTAGTGCTTAATCCCCAATATTAATATTATTGAAGCCAGATAATTCTGACACTGTTATTGAACTAATTAACTTAGGCCGAGATAAAATAACCAGAGTAATATCAGACAGAAACACAAATCTGTCTTGTGGAAGCAAATTTTCTGGCAGGCAGAGCAGAAGCAGTCCAAAACAGATCTACATGTGTACAACTGTAAATGCATATCGGCATTGAATCATACAAGGACATAAGGTTGTCTTATTTATTTTTTAATTTTATGATTCTCATCTGGGTTTAATGTGTTTCTTAGTTCCTTAAAAAAATGTTACACATATTCATGAACAAGACTGTTTAATCAACAAATACAGCTAAATTAAATTAAAAATGAAGTAATATACATTAGTTATTGATAATCGATATTAATTTAAAAAGTAGTTGTTAAATGATTTGCAATTTCATTTTACTACAATAAAACCATTTCTTTCAAAAAAAAAGTGCAAAAGTTTTTTCCTAGTGAATTTTAACAGTGTATATACAGTAAACTGCACTGATATGCACAGTGCATCATAAATACGGCGCAATATTATCACAAGATTTCATTTTTTTACGATTACATCTTTATCAGTGGCTGTCTTACTGGATGACATTTTAACACTCTAACCATTGCATCTAGCATCACAAGATGTCAAAATTACTCACCAACTCCTCAAGATAGATCACAAAACAACCCTAAACCAAGGTTAGCTCTTGCATCAGGCAGGAAACATAGTTACCTAACAAATCACTTTGCTTGCTTGTCAGGTATGTCAGCTATCGGAATACACTCACTGAAACAACTTCTGATTATCTACAAACACTGTTCATCAAAACAATAAGGAAAACGTTAGCTAGTTTCACAAATGTGTTTCTTAATTGGATTAACAGTTCTGCCTACCAACGATGTTTTGATGATATCAACAATATTTTACCTACAATAACAATAATGTGTCAGAATACAGTCCCTGGAGGACCAGTGGTTAGGCCACAGCACTCTCACGGCTGTGGCCTGGGTTTGATTCCCAGCCAGGAAACCAAGAATGCAACAGAGTAAGCTCAGTGCTGGTCCCAAGCCTGGATAAAACTGGAGCATCCAACATAAAAACTGTGTCAAATCATATATGTATATGCGGACCAATGACCTGCTGTGGCAATCCCTAATGGGAGCAGCTGAAAGAGGGATGACAATGTGTCAGAATATTACAGTATATCACCAAACTGATTATTGCCACATGCCTGTCAGTACGTTAGTGTGGGAGAAAAATTTTTTATGGTAAGACAACACAGGCAGAAATTCTGGTTCTGGTCACATCAATCATTTTTCTTTTTTTCTTGGATCATTTATACATAGACACTTTAAACTGTAATAAAACGAATGTCAGAACTCAGCAAGTAATATGTTTTTTTCCTTTACCACATTATCTGTAAGTTAGCAACACTGAACAAGACTTAAGCTCTACTCAGTTTGCATAATCACATCATGACATACATCTCTGAAAAGCGTGTTTCCTGGTATAAATGCATTATTAATTTACGTTATCATGACTTATATATCCATTTCTTTTATTAAAAAAAAAAAAAAAACTTACTATGACGGAAATCTGGGTAATCATACAGTTTATTTTTAAATGTGTTTTCTCAATAGCATTTTTTTTTCTTTCTTCAGAACCAAAATGTCTGTTTTTAAATGACCTTTATTCATGAAATTTGAGATATTTACAGCTTTATATTCCACACGCATGGTATTTTCATGAAGAAATGATATTCCAACAGTCTTTCTTTGAAGAATCATCCAAAGATTTTTGGTTTTATAAATTATGCACAATTATGGAAGTAGATGAAGCCTCATTTGGATAAATAGAGGCATTTTCTGTACTGCTTTTCCTACACAGGGTTGCAGGGGAGCCTGGAGTCTATCCCAGGGGACTTGGGGCACAAGGCCAGGGACACTCTGGATGAGGTGCCAACCCATTGCAGGGCACAATTGCACAATTTTGGAAATGCCAATCTACCTACAATGCATGTCTTTGAAGTGGGGGAGAAAACAGGAGCACCTGGAGAAAACCCCCGAAGCATGGGGAGAACACACAAGCCAACACACTCACACACACACACACACAGAGGATGGAAGTGAGAATCAAACCCCCATCCCAGGGGGTGTGAGGCAACCGTGCTAGCCACCAGGCCACCAGGCCACCACGCCCCCTGCACCAAGGCATTTATTTTTAAATGTTGCCAACAACAACAACAAACACACACACACACACACACACACACACTTAGAATATCATTAATCCAGTGGCAGTGAGTGACTGTAATATTTATCGTTTTACAAAACTACCCTGTTCACCTGCAGTGTCTTGCCTTGCCTAGTGTTTTTAACGAGCCAGTGCAGTATGAATTATTATTATTATTATTATTATTATTATTATTTTGTTTTTTTGGACTTTACACTGGACTCACACAGCTGAAGAAGAAGATGGCGCGGCCGCTCGAGTGCGCGTGCTCTCTGAAGCGTGCCTCCTGCCTTTGATTACGTAACAGAGAGCGGAGCGCGAGCTGAGATCTCGCGCCCCGCTCTCGCTCTAACTGTAAGCGCGCAACACCTTCCTGAAGGAAAGCAAAGCGTGTTTTACTCTCAGGTCTCAGATTACATAAACATGACCGCAAATTTAACGTGTCAACAATTCCACACGAGTAGAAAGAGCAGGTGAACTGAACTTAAAGGAAATACTTCTTTTATTTAATTATTTGTGTTTAAAAAACGCTGTTATACAGTGAGCATACAGTTAGAGACTCTCTCCTCAGGACCACAGCCACTAATGTCTGTCTGTCTGTCTGTCTGCCTCCTCGAAGACTTTATATCACATTATATTCGCTTATAATTACATAATAATGACATATTTTCTTACACCTGCTTGTATTTATGACCTGAAGGCAAATAAAATGCAAGAAAAAACTAAAACGCGTCCTAAATTAGGATTTATAGGCTATTTCATATACTACATGTATATTAGGACAGTATTAGGATTTATATATCTATTCATATACTACATAAAGAGAGAAAAAGAAAGAGAGACAGAGAGAGAGAGAGAGAGAGAGAGAGAGAGAAGCAAGACTAACATTGTTTTAATTCAGGCTTGTCTTTTAAAACTTACCGGTAAGGACCTGCAAAGATGCTAGAAAGACTTTAAAAATAGTCAACACTGGTGACTGTCGCGTCTCCAAGTGGACTTTATTTCTCCAGCCAAAAAAAAAAATCCCTTTTTTCAACCTTTAACTGTTTCCTCGACGACCAAAAAGAGTCTTAGTGTGCAGTTATGTCACTTGTTGTGCTCCTATTACCTGTCAGAAACAATGGCGTGCACGAATTCAGCGCGACACTTTTTAAAGCCATAGCACCATTCGCTGGAATATTCCACCGGAAATGACGCCACGGCTTTTTCTAGAATTTTCCAAAAAGCGCAGTAGGACGAAAAGTGATGAAGTTCAGGACATCTGCTGCACGAAACTAAGTGCCCCAAGCAGTGCCACGATTATTTTTGTTTGCTTGTTGCCTGTTTGTTTGTTTGTTTGTTTGTTTCTGCTGTGGTGATCTCACGTGGTGACAGTTTATTTTAAAGAACACATATTAATAAATAATTATGACCTTGTTCTGTATTCAGTCTATATTAGACACTTACACATGGCTTATTCACTATGCATTAAGCTTTATTCTTTATTATTATCTTTATTATAAGCTTTATTATCCATAATTGGATATCTTTTAGCTGAAAACAACCAAAAATACTGAGCATGCTCAAATTATTGAGCATGAATTATTCATCTAAATTCACATCTGGCTACAGTGGTTATTAAAAAAGTCTACACACCCCTGTTCAAATTGCAGATGTTTGTCCACCTTTAATATAGGTGATATAGCAACCAACAAAATTCAAGTGCAAAACAAATAGAAATGTTTTAAGGAAAAAAAAAAGATAAAGAAAAAACTTTCACTAACCTGGTTGCATAATTGTGCACTCCCTTTAACTAACACTTTTGTTAAAGCACCTTTTGCTTGTAACACAGCATTCAGCATTCACTCATTATTCCACTCTTCCTTGCAAAAATGCTCCAGATCTATCACATTCACATGTGGATATCCTGTGCACAGTCCTCTTCAAGTCATTCCACAGGTTTTCAAAAGAATTTAGATCTGGCTCCTGATGCAATTGGCTATTCTGGCCATTCTCAAACACTGATCTCTTTCTTCTGAAGCCATTCCTTTGTTGACTTGGATTTGTGCTTTAGGTCGTTATCGTGCTGGAGGGTGAAATATTTCTTCATCTTCAGCTGTCTATCACAGTCCTGCATGTTTTGTGACAACATAATTTGGTATTTGGAGCTATCCATGGTTCTCTATCTTGACCAGAGCTCCAGTCTCAGCTGAAGATAAGCAGCCCCAAAGCATGATGCTACCACCACCATGCTTCACTATGGGTATGGTGTTCTTCGGGTCATAAGCTGTCTTGGTTTTTGTGTCAAACATATTTTAGGAATTATGCTCAAGAGGTTCTACCTAGGTCTCTTCAAACCATAACACATTTTTCTACGTGATTTGGGGTGATTTAGGAGGCTTGGGTGTTTTTTTTTTTTCTTTTCATAAGAAAGTGCTTCTGTCTAGCCACCTTACCCCATAGCCCAGACATGTGAAGAATACAAGGGATTGTTGTCACATGTAGAGAGTGACCAGTTTGTGCCAGATATTCCTGCAGCTCCTTCAATGTTGCCATAGGTCTCTTGGCAGACACTCTGATAAGTTTTCATCTCGTCCTTTCATCAGTTTTTTCTGTTCTTGGTAATGTCACTGTGGGACCCCATTTTCTCCAGTTGTTGATGATGGCCTTTACTGTGTTCCCTGGTACATCTAATGTTTTGGAAATTCTTTTGTACCCCTCTCTTGATCGATACCTTTCAACATTGAGATCCTGTACATGCTTTGTAAGCTCTTTGCAGACCATGCCTTCAGCAGTGAGATGAAATCAAGAAGATGAACAGAAAAGCCTACAGAAACAGCCGATCTTTATTTGGGGTGAATCTGACTCATTTCTTTGATGACAGCTGTATGATAATTACGTTTGAATATGAATTTGAATGTGATTGCTTCTGAGCACTCTCTTTCAAGCATTAATTATCCGCCTCAGGTAAAAACAACTCCAGTAACATCTTATTAATTATGAAAGTTCTTAAATTGCCCTTCTCGATATGCATCACTTCAGTAATAAGAAATAAGCTGCAGTAATTCTGCATAACTTCACCTTTTCAATTCTTAAGTCCTGTACTGTATTATCCTGGTGAAAAAAGTTTAAATTATGATCATCTCCAATGATCATCTCCTAGTAGCACACAGTCACTCCCTGCTGACAAATCCAGCATCAATCGACCAGCTACCAGCTGCCAAAAAAAAATAAGAAAAATAACACAACAACGAGGTAAGTAGAAAACCAAATTTTCATCAATCCATGTAATAAGGAAGCTTGTCATCTTGACCAGCTTGGCCTGTGCACTGGCAGCTGGTAGATATAGATATAAGATAGAAAACCTCTTAAAACATATAAAACAGCATTTCTGATCCTGACTATCTCTGCTGACACAAAAGACAAAAGACAACATATTTGCAAAATAAAACCACAGGTCTGGTATCAGCAAAGCAATCCGAATAAAAATAATAAAAAAAAATCATAATGCAGAATCAGGTAGATGACTGGAATACTTTGTCCAGGTTGAAAGGGTTTATTGTGTAAATGATATGATATTTTAAACTTAAAGGAGGGATGAGTGATTTTTAAACCAGAACAATCGGTTGGTAGGAAGCATGTGTGTATGCGTTGGGGTTGCCTGGAATAGCTCTTCTGCAGTGCTGGAGTGCCACTGATGGCCTCTTAGTAGTTAGAATAGCAAAAGGGTATTCATATGAACCAAAGATTGCTGTGGATGATCCCACATTGATATCCTAAAGATTGCACTTCCTAAAAGCAGTTTACTCCAAAGCCAGCTGGTATCAGTGGCTGAGCAGGGCTAAAGGCAACTCCAGTAACATCTTGTTCACTGTCAAAGTACTGTTAAATTGCTCACCTCTGTATGCATCACTTCAGTAATAAGTCATAAGTTCCAGTAATTCTGCATAACTTCACCTTTTCACTTCTTACGTCTTGTATTATTTGTTAAGGTTTAAATCATGATGATCTTCAATGATCGTCTTCCAGTTACACACAGCCACTCTCTGCTGAACAACCCAAACACGCTGCCAAAACACAGGCCGTGCTAGTTAAACTGCAAACTGTTTTTGCCTGCTCAGATCCAGGAAAAAACTTCTGAATAACTGCTATTTATGCAAATTCATGTAATAAGAAAACTTGCCATCTGGCCAGGTTTCAGATCTTAACTCCCAGTCATTTACCCTCAAGCAAAACAAGTCACTTCTGCTGAAAGAACAGGATAGCCATCTGCAAAATCATTTCATTCCGATTATATTCAGTATTCCCTGAATCTCGTTCCTCCATTTCTTCTTTGAGTCATCTCAGGGAGTTTTTTTATGACCTTAGTAAAGTTATGACCAAAGTTGAATTATCACTATATTGAGATTTTGAAAGAGCAAATATGACTATATTGAGGTTATGGACTTTATTGGAAATACAACTATAGTATACAGGAATTATCACTGTTGTGGGGTTATGATTATTGTGGAAATATGACACTATTGTCTGGATATGACAACAGAAGGGTTAGGACTAGTATGGAAATATAACTATACAGGTTTTATGATAATGTTAGAATTCGAGCCATTGTATGGCTATAGTGCAGTTATGTCTATATTGGGTTATAGTATGATTGCACTATTTCATGCAGATCTGCATGCAAAATGATTTATGACTGTATCTGGTTTATGACTATTATCGCATTATGACCAGTCTAAAACCTTGCCCCCTGCAGATATGTAGGTCAGTATGTTTAGTGGCCCAACAACCTGAACCATGTGTGTTAATAAATAATGACAATTATAAAGGTTGCACATTAGAGTGAGTCAGTGTAATTGTATGCTGTCCCTTCACAAAAATGGAAAATGATTCTAGTAATAAAATGTTTATTAGTTAAATCAGCTGTTGACTGACGTAATGCAGGAACGTTGGGCATTATGTGTCTGTGAACCATCCGCATGCTAAATCAGCTCAAGGTGACTCCATTTGGCGCTGTAGAGAATATTAGTGTGCGATGGTTGCTGGCTAGTCTCTCAGTTGATGCACAGGCTCAATTGAACCAGCAAAGATTTTCAGTGAGACAAATTGAATATCCTTTAAATTACCAGAAATAAATTGCAGATAAATTATTAGTGTCTCAATGAAATATCTGAACCATGATCTTTGTACTCTAGTAATACAGTCGCTTTTGTTTATTGCATGGGGGAGGATGTTTTGGCTTTCAAGAACAATGTGGGATTGAAATGTTGCTGCACTGCATGCTAATTCTTAGTAACCCTTTTTGTACATGAGCTTATGCTAGGTTCCAGATAGAAAAATAGAAAATACATAATAAAGACATAAGACTACTGAGTAATTATTGTAGTGTAAACACTAATTACAGAGACACTTGCTTGGAGGAAGTCCTGGAGGACCAATGCCCTGCACAGCGACCTCAAATGCTTAGAATTAAGACACTTTCATGACCATATTTCCACTGATGCATGCTCATTCAAGAACTACAGACACACCCCAGAACATAAAAACTGAAAAGGAGGTACCCTTCAATTGGCTTATGGATTTATAGAAATGACTTGAGCACACATTGAGACGACTTAATAAAATTGCTTCAGAATCTTTGTATTCACAGGGGAACCCCTTCAGTGCTGTGAACACACTTCGTCTTATTATGAGCAGGTATGTAGCACACAAACAAAATTCAGAACCTGTCCTTATCTCCCAATTTAACAGCTCCCACATGTTGAGCTGGATAAAAATAGCATGAATAATGTTATGGAAAGTTTTGTCATGAATGGTACTGAGAAGCTGAGAAGCTGATAAGCTGTTGTAATAATAAACAGCTTCCTTTTGCAGAACTCAAGTAACTTGACCTACAAAGGGTGTGGAATAAATAATGACATTAAATAAGTGAAATGAAGCTTTTCTACATATGTTATTACATATTTCATATATATATATATATATATATATATATATATATATATATATATATATATATATATATATATATATATATATGTATATATACATTAGAAAGAATGTATAATTAACTCCAGATTTATGGCACAATTAATCAAAATTTCCACCTAAACAACTGAAGAAATTACTCCTAAAAATAAATATCATTATAAACTCTTTTTAGTTCTCAAGTGTGTCCAGGAGTCCTAGAGAGCCAAATTGGCCATGCTGTCTGAGTAGGAAGGATGGCATACTCTCTCTCCCCCATCAGTCACAGTGACACTAGCCAATTGGGGGCATTTATGAGCTCAGGCATGCAGAAGATGGTGTATAGTGCTTTCCTTCATGTGTTATGCTGCCCTGTGACGCAGCATGAGAAGCAGTTTGAAAAGATGCAGTAGCTGGTTTCACATGTCTCGAATGAAGCACATGGTAGCCCTCACCCTCCCCAGTAGCTCTCATGTGATAGGAGAGAGCTGGCTAGTAGATGGGAAT
The DNA here is from genome assembly GCF_027358585.1 of Pangasianodon hypophthalmus. Classification (NCBI taxonomy): domain Eukaryota; kingdom Metazoa; phylum Chordata; class Actinopteri; order Siluriformes; family Pangasiidae; genus Pangasianodon; species Pangasianodon hypophthalmus. Next base: position 19,785,313 of record NC_069725.1, read on the forward strand.
TGGCAAAAGACTAAATTGGGGATGAAATGGGTGTGGGGGGTGGGGGGTTTGGGACGGGACCGTTCATTTGGTATCCATTTTATATAAATATATTGTGCTCATTCGTGAAGAATGGCAGTAATTCCTATTAGAGGACAAAAACATTTCACATGAACATCACAAATTTTTTCTTAGCTCCTAACCTACACAGCTTGCACTATCAGCATGAGGAAAATGCCCAAGAACTGGTAAGTGATGATGGTGGTGATGGTGGCGGGGTGATGGTGGTGTGTTTCTTTTAAAATTAACAATGTTACACAGTCTGGACTCCAAGACTGATGAAACTCACAAAGCACAGCAGTGCAGTTGTGAAAGGTCAAATGTGAGACTGTAAAAAGCACTGCAGGTTTTTTTTTTTTTTTTTTGGCCAGGCAAGCTGTAAACCCAGACACCACTTTTCTCCAATTCAACAGTCCAATCATTGTTGCTTAAGCACTGAGTTTGGCAATCTTCACACAGTAACACTCAGCATGTCGGCCCAGACACAAGAAGTGAGCAGAATGAAAAATAGGTTTGTGATGGACAGATGAATATCACTTCAGATAGTCAGAAAATCTCTCCACTATGGTGGATGTTACAAGACTTTCATTAGAAAATCTCACTCACATTAACACAATAAATAGTTCGAAAAATGGCCACCTCTAGAATGGAAGTGAGCACATTGATATGAACTTTATGATCACTTCTTTTGTGAAGAGGAATCTGTATTTACTCACACTAACCCATAGGTTGCATTGTGGTGTAAAAAAGATAATCAGAGTTTTTAACTTTCATGTTTTGCCATAAAAAATGTCACTTAATACTGCAACTAAGACTAATAAACATCATGTTGGAACCTCATAGTGTTGCTGCCTCACAACTCCAGGATCTAGGGTTCAATCCCAAGCTTGGGTTACTGTCTATGTGAAGTTTTGAGTTTTCTCTTAGTGTTCATGTGTTTCTGTCAAATTTACCAATTTCCCTCCACCTACGTATGGACTGACTATTCTAAACTTCCCCTTTGTGAGAGTGTGTGTGTGTGATGCCTTGGCTTCCCTTCCAAAGTGTATTCATGCATTGCACCCAGTGTTCTTGGGATACACTCCAGATCCACTGTGACAGTAATAAAGCAGTTCCAGAAGATAAATGAATGAATATTTAACAAAATGTAATTGATACAACCAATAAAGCATTACTTCCTGACAGCTCCAGGGACCACAGTTCAATCTTGTGCTTGAGTTACTGCCTGTGTGGAATTTTGCATGTTCCCCCTGTGTCTATGTGGGTTTCCACTGTGTTCTCCAGTTTTCTCCAACCTCCCCCTTCAAAAAAATATGCCGGTGGATTGGCTACTCAATTGCCTAAATTGCCCCTAGGTGTGAATGAGTGTATGAATGTGTGTTAAGGGTGTAATGCATTGCCACTATCTGTATCGGTTTTGTGTGCCTAATATTCATATCTCTATTTGAATTTTAACCCAAAGTGGGCATGGCCTAAGCCACAAAGGGTCCTTCTTGTTACTTTTAATTAAATATGAACCTTACCTCTATGCCCCATATGTAGAAATACCAGCACTGTCAGCATGGTGTGTGAATTCTGGCTATAACAGTTCCTCAGCCTCAGCTACATCACTCGACTCCATGATTTCTGATTAATTTAGTTGTTCTATTTCCCAAAATACAAACAAACTACTAGCCTAATTTATACCACTGTTACCCTGACTAGACAGTTACTAAGGATGAATTAGCACATCCAGTGGTCCTTGGATAGGCTCTGGAAGGCTCTGGATCCACCAATGTCAAATGATTCAAATGTCACTAATAAATGACTGACTGGAAGAGATAGCTCTAACTCTGTGACTCTCAAATGAAGTGAGCTTTGCTGTTGGCCTAAATATACCTGTAGTTGGGGAGAAAAGATCCTGGACTAGCTTTCTAAATCCCGGATTAGCAGTCTTCATGGTCTCCACCATTTCGACATGGAATATTAATCTTTAATCTTGCTCACTGGAGAGCTTTCCAGTTTTTGACATTAATCTAACAATACATAAATTTGTACATTACTTCAAGAATTAAGTTACATAACCAGAGACCTGTTATGTAGTACTGTTTTGATTGTATAGTCTGGGTGGTCACATTTAATATATCATGAAACTCATACATGTACATTGTAAAAATTCATGCACGTCTTTAATGACAGCAATGTTTAACCCTGGAAGACATTTGCAGAAGTAATGTGAGAAATGAGAGGTATTATATAAGAATTATTCTGCATTGTTCAGTCAGATACAGAGAAAAGCCCATCAAGATGATGAGATTAGTTATATGACACTGGACTACACAAGTTTAGGCAACCACACTAAATCCAGTTGCTTAATCTCCAGAGGACACAGCACAGTCACATGTCTGAGACAGAGTGCAATCCATGTAATAATTCATTGGGGGACATGAACGTCCACATTTGATATTAGAGTACAATGTCTAGAATCCATACTGTAGTTTGTGTGTCATTATATTTACAAATGAAGGGTGTTTGTAAAGGATGGTGATGAGATTGACAGACTAAATACTTTGCCTGGCATTTAGAATATAGGGTTCTATAAACCCTGCACTTCCTGTCATTATTTTGTTTTGTTCATGTTTTGTAACCTATGATGTAGCATAAGAGAGCCAGTTTCTCAGGTCAAGACTCCTCCTATACCTCAAGAAACAAGAGAAACTGTTTCGAGGAGAAAACAATGAATAGTTTGTCCATAGAAAAACAACTATTAGAAAGAGGACTGAAGGGTGATATTTGTTCTGCATCAGATAAGGCAGTGCTTACAATACACACAGTGTGAAAATAGTCTTGTGCTTAAATACTTGAGCTTGAAACCCTTCTCCTAAGAGTGTAATGCAATGCCACTAACTGTATGCGTATTTGTATCTGTATGTGTTTAATGCTCTACATATTCATATCTGTATTTGTATTTGGATTTAAATATACCCTATTACTATGCCACCCGAAACACTGGAAAACTGTGTGAAAAACTCAGATGCTATGACTGTCAGCTTTGTCATAAATAAAAGCTAAACGCATCGCACAACATGGTCTTTCTTTGTTCAATTCAGCTGCATCGCTTCCTTTTACTACACATAGTTCTGAAAACGTGCAGTTGGTGTTACAGTTCGTCCCAAAGGTGTTCAGTGGAGTTGAGGTCAGGTCTCTGTGCAGGACACTCGAGCTCTTCCACTCCAACATTGGCAAACCATGTCTTCCTGGAGCTCCATTTGTGCACAGGGGCATTGTCATGCTGGAACAGGTTTGGGCCTCTTAGTTCCAGGGAAGGGAAATTGTTATTCTACAGCATTCAAAGACATTCTATTCAATTTTGAGCTTCCAACTTTTTGGCAACAGTTTGGGAAAAACCCACATATGGGTGTGATGGTCAGGTGTTCACATACTTTTGGCCATATACAAGCAACTGAATGAGTTGTAGGAGGTATGGTGTAGTTATAAGCAGACAGTAATAGGAGGGGGGTGTTTAACAGTGATAGCTCAGCGGTTAAGGTTCTTAGCTGGTGGTTGACAATTCAAATCTCAGGACTGCCAGAAAAACATAGGATGGTAGTGGTAGAGTTCCAGTTTACTCCACTGCAACTTCGGGTTTAAATCCAGATACAGATACTTGGAGCACTAAACCAATACAGATACATTATCTTACTTTCATGTGTACCTACTGATCTGGCAACCCAATGTACTGTACATCTCTTAAAAGGTATTTAAATGAAAACATATGGTTCTTACCTGAAAATGAAACTCCATTTCATCTCCAGAACAAAGAAATACTGTTTCAGTACTTCAGTTCTAGGTTGGCATTAAGCAAAAAATACTTTTATTGCGAACTTGTGGTTTTTGCTACTTACAATACATGTTACATTAGAAACACAGAGGCAAGTCATTGGCAGAAGACAGAAGAGTATGTGCTTGTAGTGTGTTTAGCACCATTGGATTTTTCATATACACCAGTAATTTAGAGGTTAACATATGGAAGGTTGATGGTTTCTCTTAAATATAAACTGCGTATAAAAAAAATCTCCCAAAAAGGTCGCTCGTTTCAGCGTCCGACGCTTCTCTTGTCTTTTGCTTCATCGTCACCTGAGATGTGGAGTGTATTTGGAGCTAGGACCTTCCCAGTGTACAGAAACCCCGTCCCTGTGTTCTAGAAGTGTCTAAGCCGTCTCAGAAAGAACAGAGAGGAAACGAAAGGCCGCAGAGTCTTCAAGTATTAAACACAGCTCAGCGCACAAGCTTCAGACACACATTATTAGGACCTAGAATCAACTCGATGAAAAACAGGCTAGGGTTAATTAGCATCCTTCCCGACACAAATATTTAATATAGATCCATATATTCATATGCATATAAATAAAAATTCAGTGCTGTAAAAACATCATTTCTGACCATATATGATCTGAGCCATCAATGAATGCATGTTATGTTTTTTTTTTCCTTAGATATTCTCTCTCTCTCTCTCTTTTTTAATCATGGCTAAAAAAAAAAAGCTACTGCAGGACTATGTAAACTGATATCCCATGTTAATCATCCTTCATTATACAACACTTAGTGAAAGATGTAGCGTTTTCTCTCACTCTCTTTTGGTTTATGCAGCACAGAGTAAAAAAAAAAAAAAAAAAGATTTTTGGCAGCAGTAAGGCACCAAGAGAATATATCAGTGTGTGTGAGTGTACAGGTTAAACACAAAGCAAAAACACTTTGGCTATCTCTGAGAACCCTGTATGGCTCTTGCTGTAAGTGTGTGTGTACGGAGGTTAAAATGGAGGTGAAATGCATTTGTAATCCTGTATGTGTGCGAGAACGGTCTCTTGTATTGTATGCGTGTGTGTGTGTGTAGGTTAAAATGCAAGTGAAATGCATTTGCAGTCCTGTAGGTGTCTGAGATCTGTGTCTCTCCTGCGGTATGTGTGTGAGTATTTTCTCAGTCTCTAGGTGGCGCTGCATTGTCTTTGCCTACGAGGAGCAGCGCCGCACGTTTTTGCCGTCTTCGGCGTGGAGCTGCAGGTCGATGGGCCGCGATGGCTGTTCTCCCGGACTGGCGTTGAGCAGAGACAGGTTCTTCACGCAACCCGTGGTGCCTGAGGAGAACTTTCCACCTGTGAGAGCGGCCATGTCTGGAGCTCCACCTATCGGCATAGACACAACACACATATATAAATTTAACATATAGTTTACTTAAAAGTTTCACAGTCACTTAAAACTTTTTAAAGACCATGATTTTGGCATTAAAAGACAGGAAAAAGTCTGGAAACATACAAGTGTCCAAGTGTACCAAGTCTGACTGGTCTTGCGTGATTTTCATTTGCATATTGTAACCTGATTGGCTCTTATATTTTATGATGTAATAACATTTGTCACATGTTTTTCCAAAGCTCATTTCCCCAAGGATTTAAGCATGCTGCTGCACTGATATTTTAACACTTAGATTATTTGCCTGAAAAGAATTTTTTAGAAGACTCATGCTTACGTTTTATACTTGTAGTGAATTTTACCAACTGCAGCAAATTCACCGCATATCTACACGTGATAGGTCTCAATTAAGATAGACATTTGAATATGGATTGAACTGCTGCTGATGCTTCACAGGGCAGTGTAACACACTTGGAGGAAAGCGCTATCTACCGTCTTATATATTTATACACACCCATGATTGGCTGGTATCGCTGTGATTGACAGTGGAGAGATTGACATAGGGTGAACGCTTTTCTGTTTCCCCACTTGGCACCCTGTTTTTAATGATATTCTTTATTCCTGATATTGGTGTGTTGTTCATCCACGTCATCCTTTTTAAATAATTTTTGCAATTTCAGTCACCTTTTTTCCTTTAAGGGAGGCATTTAGACTCTTGGTTCTTGTGTAAAATAATTTATGAATAATTCATGATCTAAGTGATCCAACACTCAGTAATATGATGTCAGTTACAAGCATCATATTACAGTAGCGTGTATTAAGAGATCTAGTAATGTGAAGAGATCCATACCCAGGTAGATGCTGCCCTTGGTGTTCACCATGACACTCCTGCCGGGGGACTGTCCATGCTGAGCCGTCCTGTCATCTACCTGGATGTAGCCCTGCTTTCCTGTCCTGCTCACAACAAAACACACACTAGTTTGTCCAGTTCTTCATTCAGTTGTACTTATATAAAACATGACCTAACAAATCAACAATTACCAAACTTAACCACAGATTAAAACCTCAAACTGAAAACAATAATTCATATTATTATTATTCACTAATCCCACTAATCAGTTACTCTTGAAATCAATTATGAGCCATACTTTTTTTCTCTTCTGAGTAAAACTAGCTTTCTAATACAGGACAGTTTGTAAGAATCTAATTTATATATGCCATTTATATGCCAGCTGAGGTCTATATAACCACCTCAATTTCAGGTATTCAGTTTCAACTGTAACATAAAATAAGTGAGAAAAACATGATTAAAGTTAAACATTTACTGTAAGACTAAAACCAGAATAAAATGGTGGCTCAAACGCAAAGTGCATATATTAAAATAAGATTTAGAATGGTGCACTTGAACTAACTGAGAAACTTTGATTTAATCCAGGCTTAATCTTGGTTAGTGCTATATTGTCACATAGACTAATAGCCATGAAGCTACTGATCCCCCCAAATAATAATAATCATCTGTCAAAAACCAGCTTTGCTCAGTGTCTATTTTGGAGATACTGCTATGCTATTAGTAAGAGACCTGCAAAGTGAATAAATGTAAATGTAAAAAGAAAAGGTACCTGACTGCAGTGATTTTGTGCCAGTGTCCATCATTAATGCGTTCCTTTGAGAGGATTTCTGCCTCTCCGCTGCCCAGCTGGTAACTATGTGGCAAACATGCAACATTTGTGTGTAAATATATATATTTGTACTATATATATATATATATATATATATATATATATATATATAGTGCAATTAAAGTAAAGAAGATTATTAAAGGATTTATAAGTTGAAATCATTCAGTTTTGTTTCTGTACTTGAAATGGCTTAAGTAAAACATGGGAAATGCTGTTATAGGAAAACAATCAATGATGGGTTGGTGTGATTCCAACATTTTCCGATAACAGTAAGCCCAGTGTTTTATTTCTATTATACCACATCAATTTGCCAATGATTACAATTTTACCTTCTGACCAATCAGAATAGAGATTTCAACAGCGCTGTGGTGTAACATTGTATAATAACAAATACATGCTCAAAGTATGAGCTAAGTAATATATAAACCCATAACAAACACTTGTGCCAGTAAGTGTGATACAGGTCGTCTCGATTCAGTGGCTCACCTGAACACTAGGTGTCCATTTTTTAAGCCAAGGCTTATGAAATCTTTGCCCTTTCCTTGGTCTCCTGATTCCTGTAAAGAGTGTTACAGGGCAGAATGAAACATTTTATCTGCTCTCTCTAGTTGCGACCCTGGAGGCAGGTCACAAGGTCACTCTGAACGATTCACATTGTGTTACCATCACTAACAGAAGGACACACTGGATGTATTTAAATATAATTAATAGCATGTTTATTAATGGTTGCGTCAAAGTTTCATAGATGCTCGTTAATAAAATGATGTATTAATATACTAGCAAAAATGAATAAACGACTGTGTAAATGCTAACAATGTTAAACAATGTTAAATGCTCATTTTAAAATGCTCTTGAGGAATAAACATGCATGCAAAAGCCATGCAATAATTCATTAGAGAGCAAATAAATACAGCCTGAGTGTTTTGCATTTGTGATCATTTGTCACACAAACAAAAGGAAACTGTTAAAAAAAAAAATTTAGAAACATGCAGAATATAACTGGAGCATGTGTTTCTGATGGACAGTGATAATCCATGATCACTCCTTTACTAAATATATACCATATTCTACCAACTCCTAAAGAGTTCTTAGTATATGCTCTTCTTAGGTCTCCAAGTGTTTTTCTTTATATTTTGCCATGTGCCTTTGTTTTGGTTTTGGTCCTGTCTCAACCCCTGTCATGTCCCTGGCTTGTTATCTTATTGTGTCCACCTGCTTTGTGTTCATTCTTGATTAGTTTGCCTGTTGTGTCTGAGTATCTTTGCAAAGTCTCATCCTGCGTTTGTAATGTTAAGTCCAAGTCTTGTTTGAGTTTTCTAGCTCATTGATTTCCTGTTTTTTTTGCCTTTGATTGTTTTTTTGATTATGGATTATATTACTTTGCTCTTGGCTGCCTGTGTTTTGACCCCAGCATTAGACTCTGTCTACAATTCTTGGATGCAAAGATCAAACTGAGCTCCAAACACCCAACCTTCAAGTTCAGTCATTACGGCATCTGTAGTAAGCAGCTGGAGGAACGTACTTGTTTGTGTGTCTGCTTACGGAGAGCCGAAGCCTTGTTGCGAGCATGCGACTTGTGCAGGCTCAGGGCGGCTGCAGGCTCCTGAGGAGAACGTCCGTGGTGAGTTAGTGCAGCAAGGTGACATGCAGTGCATTCAAGCATTCACACACACACACACACACACACACACACACACACACACGAGTCATTGAGCTCAAGCTCGCAGTCCGCTTGGTTATAAATCTCATAAATGCAGAAGTTAGAGTGAGTGGGAAAAGCTCAGTGTGTCACATGCTGTTAAAATACAGGTGCAGGTTATGAAAAGTCAATGAAGACACATTAAATATCACAAGAGGTCAGTTTGTGACAGACACTTAGTCTGCCAATCTTATGCATTATACAGCTCCAAGATGAATAGCTAGGAAATTGATCATCCTTTGCACAATATAACCAATACAGGACATTTCAGCACTGGATTTCTTTCTTCATGTTAAGCAGAATGCCTTGAGGTAATTAATTTACTGTACATTTTAATTATTAGACGTGAAACCTTGTAAATTCTATCTAAAAATCATCATAATAACTAAAATTTCCTACCTATGTCTTTTTCCTGAAAGGTTTTTATAATGTTTTTATAACTATTTTAATCTTGACCTCATTTCTTTTCTCAAATTGGGCTTCGTTTATCAAGCTGGATTATGACTGGATTTATTCGTAAATCATTCTTCAGAGCATTTACACAAAGAAATGCCATATTCACAGAAATCCAGTCAGTTTGATAAAACATTTGTGTAAATTTACATATAAGGAGACTCATGTGAACCTCGACTGATCAGCGTCAAATCGTATTTCTGGTGATTTCCTGCAAATTTATATAAGGATTACTCTGTCGGGTTTAAAACGTTCATTTATTTAAATTACACATGAATGGAAATGTTATGAAACTCAATCATTTCAGATTAAGTAACTTGAAATAAAGCAATCCAACCCCTTTAGGGTTTAGTCATCGTTTTGTTGTTTTCAGCTCTCTGTGAGCTTTACCTTTTATGGAGTTTTGTGGGCGTGACTAAATGTAAATTAGCTGTGCCTTGAACATAATTGCAATGTTGTATTATTAACTCTATTACTTCCCATATGAGATATAAATATCATCTAACAACTTGTAAGCCTGCCCTTTGCCTTTATACCTACCTTTTTTTAATTTTGGGGGTTTGGGGAGCTGGATGAGGGATCATGTTTAGATATGAACAGGGTGTGTATCATGTTGTTTGCATGTTTAGAGTGAGATATGTTTCAGAACCTACCACCCCCTGCCACAGAATGAGTCCGTCCGGAGAGAGCGTGTTTATCTCCAGCTCGATGGTCTCAGGTGACTCAGGAGCACTGAAATAAAAAAAAAAATTTTATACGAATTTGAGATTGAAACCACACCTTTTTAGCTGGAACGCTGACTACACAAACTAGTATGAGCTCCTGACCTGCGTGGGAACATGGGTTTGGGAAGGCTGAGGTAGCCGTCATCGTGGAAATATGCAGCGTATTGTATTGGGGAATCTGCAACACAAGCACAAGGTTTAGATTACACACAGCGCAGGAGGATGCCAGGCTACGCTTCTGCTGCGCTGCCACCCTGTGGATGTCCAAGGAACAACCCAAAGGTCAGTTGAACAAAAATGGTAAAACATGGGGAAAAATCAAGATGAAGGCATTTTATTGGTCTGTATGTGTAATATCAGAATATAAATAAATAAATCTGACAGATGTGTTATTAATTTATGTGCAATATGACACCACTTGGGTCATTCCTGGTAAACCAGTTCATATTAATTAATCAACAAATAAATTATATATATTTTTTATATATAAAATATTATATTTATATATAAATCCTGAAAATATTTAAAAATTTTTAACTCTAATTGTCTTTAAAATAAATAAATTAGCCTAATATCTTACTTAAGCAAAATAAAGTAAATAAACTCTCTTTTTATCTTTTTTGTATTTAATGTTTTTCCCTCCAATTTGAATTTCCACTCTATTAGTACAGATTTTTGCTTTAAGAAATTAACTGAATCTACCCTCACATCATGTTTCATGAATAAATATTTCAACTGAAGTCCTATCACTCCTCTTCTTTTTTAAAAATCTGGATGTTTCATGATGTTTTATGATATTTTAGAACATTCTGTATGTTGCAAGTTCCATCCTTTTATGCAAAGATATACAGGAAGTCAATTAAATATGTGAGATTATAGCTATTTAAGGATGTGTTCAAGGTCAGCCATTTTTCTACCACAATGATTAATATTACAGATGCAGTAGCTAATTATTTCCATCCTGTCCAATCTAATGGAGTGAAATAAACACCGAACATACATGTAAATGTTTGTACATCAGTCGTTTATTTAGAATAATAAACTATAAATGTATTTCTACTACAGGGCTGTTGAATAGTAATCAATAGTGGTCAGAAGGTGTTGATTAATTTTCTAGAACAGCAGTTCTGACTGTACTACTGGCTGCAGTTCAAATCACAGGGTTTTTTTGGACATTTTTAGTCTTATTAACTTCAGTAGAAAAGAAAAGTGGCTGGTGAAGCAGTGATTGCTTATATCTGTTGTATATAAGTGATAACAGGAACTAACTTGATTCACGGACTTTCTACAATGATAGAATTCTATAAACTGATAAAAAAAGTGCATCCTGTCATTCTTTAACTAATAAAAATTGCAATCTTGTAATCAAGAAAAATAAAACACTTCAGTACATGCTGGTATTAGAAAATAATCAATATAGGGATGGTAACAGTAACTCCACTTCATGTCAGGCCATATCACCCTGTCATTGATCATTTTCCTATAACAGCAACCACCAAGTGTTTTATTCCTTACATAAATACATAAATTCTATAATATACAGTATATTATAAATACATAAATTCTATAATATACTGAATATACAGTATATTATAGAATGTATGTATTTATGTAAGGAATAAAACTCTTACATAAATACATAAATTCTATCATATTCAGTATATTACAGAATTTATGTATTTATTCCTTACATAAATACTATAATATACTGTATATTCAGGTTAAGCGCCCACACTATAAAGGCAACAATATGTTTTTTTGTTTGTTTTTTTTTTACATCTTGAAGTCTAAGTGATTGCAGCATACAAGGAATGACCCACTTATTATGTATGATTTGCTTATTTGGTTTCTTTATTTGTTAGATCGCTCACTGTGGTTTGAATTGGAACGTGTTAGGATATTGCGGTGTGTGAACGGGTTGCACGTTGTTAGCAGGTGAAATTTCCATCTGTATGAGTGAATAAATGTTCCTACTCTGATTAATCGGCAAAAAGGAAAAGCACATAGCAAGACAAAACAGTTGAAATTTGCATAAGAGAGAAGAACATGGTTAGGATGCCACATATGACACTAAACAGAATAAACACAAGAGCAGGCATTTCTCACAAACACATTCTCCTGACACTCTGAACAAAATAAGTCGATGCTCAAGGCAGTTGAATGCTTACCAAAACCCCTTTATGCCTTTATGCTTTTTGTCCTTCGTCACATCTTTGGCATTAAACTCACCTGTTTTTTTGTGCTTTATTTAGTTGTTGATGTTTAGTAGTTAGTAATGGATCACATGGAAGATTGGATTTGGCTGTATTTGTAGGTGGAGGAATGGGAGAAGAAATGTTGTACTGTTAATGACTGGAGTGAGACGCAAAAGAGGAATCCTACAATCCTTAAACTCGATACGTTCAATCACTACTATACTCGAAATAACCTGAAAAATATAATTAAAAAAAAGCAGTTGGGAATGTTAACATTCAATGCATAGAATTCCCCTTGCTGAAATGTATTAAGGCTCCCTTAAGTAACATTATTTACTGCATTAATTAACATTAAAATATATTAAACTGAGCACTAATAAGGTGTAAGTAATGCTAACTAAGGAACCATAGGCTGTATACAGAACTGAGTTGTGTGTGTAGGGAGAATTTAGACATAACTTCAAGAGTTACGCACATGGGACGGAGTTTAAGTAAAACAGAAGATTCTGACATTTGTCTTAAGCGCTTTTTTTTGTGTGATATCAGCTCAAGTGAGCCGATTGCTTTCTTCTTTTTAAAAGCTATTACCTTATTCAGTCAGCATTTTCTAGCCCTGATTTTTTTCAAGTTTCAAGCACAATGTGAACAGCGCACCTAGAGAATCAAAGAGGTAAGTGCGTAACTCGACTCTGAATACACAGAACTTTCCCACTGCAAATACTGGTGTAATGTTTAGGCTTAAATTTCAGACTCTGAGAAGTGATTTAACACATGAATTAACTAATGTTTATTTAATCCACGGCTTAAAAATTAGTCCACAAAATTTTAATTTTACTAAATGTTGATAATTTACTGAACTAAATATATTAAAACTTGCATTTCAGTTTCAGTTCTGAATCTTCTAAAAGATTTTTTATTAAGGTCTTGGTTCATATACTGGTCATTGTGGGCTCCATTTTACTTATGGACAGGATAAACATACCACTTATGGTGGTGCTCATTATTTGGCTTCTTAATTAATATATCACTTAATACTTCATTAATGTCACTAATGCTGTATTAATGCTGAGGTTCATGATCTGTTCATGTTAGCTAAGGTGCCATATACTGTATGTCAGATAAGGGAGCCTTAAGGTACCGAAACCAAATTTAAGTTTATGATATTTTATGGAAAAATAAGGAAGCCTATATAGGAATATTTCAATATTAAACCTCAAAAACATATTTCAGTCTGAATTCATTTCACAAAAATAAACCTCCCTCAAACCATTTCAGTCAACTCTGAACTGCTAAAATCATTTTTATTTTTTGGACACACACTATTTCAGGGACCAGTTTACATGACTCCAATTACACAAAGCAGCTAAGTAACCACTCCTCAACACTTACTAGCAGTTTCTTAGAGAAAGTCAAGCAGCTGTTTGTTTTAAGGTGCATGCACTGTTGTCGATGAGAAAACTGGGTTAACAGGAGTGTAACCGTTGCTGGACGTTTGTCTAAGACTGCTAACAAATGAAGAAGAGGCAGCTGATTAGGAGAACTGTTTGGTCATGCATGTGGACACCTAAAATGATGTGCATCTGGGGCTTTTTCTTTTCTGATAAACATTTGGTTTTTTTTTTTGGGTTGGGATTTGCTTTTTTTGGGGTGTTAGAGGAGAGAGTTCTTCTGGTTAGTGTTGGCTCAGGCAGAGAGGACGGATACTGTACCGTTCACCCCGCTGCCCTCCAAATTCCACGGCGCCTCATGGACGATGGCCTCCTGCCCTGTGTGTGTAGGATACAGCCACGAGAGCGCATGGGTGAGACACACAGTTAGGCGTTAGGGCTGAAGTTAGGAGTGTTTACCTCTAGGAGCTCTGTGTCTTGTTTCAGTTCAATGAGAAGTTTGTATGACGGAGGGTAAAGGTTAATCTTCAACCAACCGACCAGTTCTAATAATCTCTTAGCTGTGAGTGTCACTGGACTATGTGTCTATTAGTTCTACCAGTAGCAGGCTTTCTAGGTGAGAAAATCCTCTAAATGTGATTAAAAAAAGGTTTTTAGTTATTCCAGTCATTTTTAAAACACTATCAGTAGTACGTCTAGGTCGGGGGTGGCCTAATGGGCTATATATACACAGATGTTGGCATTGTATTACAGAACAGGAACACAGAACTCACCTTCGCTGCAGAAGATGCCAGTGTAACCTGCAGCACACACACAGTGCCCCCTCACACAGCTGCCTCCATTGTGACACTGAGACGAGTCCAGACAGGTGTCCTTCACCACCTCGCAACGGTCTCCTGCAACCATAACCAACACACACAGCATCCTGAAGTTAGCACTGAAATGTGCACAGTTTTATTTTGCTTATATACAGTAAAGCTAAACGCTTACTAGGAAGGCAAATGGTTTTATTTTATCCGTAATATATAGTTATCAGTTTATTAGGCAGACCTACAACTAGTACCTAAAAAGCACAAAAATGCAGTTTGTCAATTTTTTTTTGATGTTTTTTAATAATAATCATATCATCTGTAACTCAGTACTACTAGATTTCAGATTTCTTTTCTTATTTTTGGCCCAGAAATGAGTTCCACCCCATAGGAAACTGCATCTTTTCCTTAAAAGACAATGCATGATGAGTATGTAGTTTTAACAGATGAGGTCGGGTTCAATAAAGGAAAGGTAAAAGATTTTTTCTCAGTGTTGTCAATGTCAACATTTTTATTGCAACTGAAATTCCCCTTGTAGGTAGCAGAGCCCCTAAAATGACAAAGTGCTCCTTTACTAGAATCTCTGAAATGAGATCATTGTTCTTTACTAGTGTATGCAAATATGTAATGATGTACTATTTAATTTTTATACTATTAAACATAGACAGGTCTTGGTAGTGAACTTAAATTTGTCGTTCGCACTTTGGTGATGTATTTACACTAAATGTCTATTAAAATAGTGTTACAATTAAAAATAAAACATTAACAACTGACATTCTGGAGGATTGCATTAATATAAAACTGCCCTTTAGCCAACCCTGTGGTGTCTCTCTGTACTACAGCAGCACAGTTCTGAAACTGAGTCTGTGCACAGCAAGCTCACCATCATAGCCGTCCCTGCAAAGGCACTGGAACTCATACTCCGCGCTGGGCATGCAGGTGCCACCGTGTTGACAAGGCCTGCGGTCACACGGGCTGGCGTCAACGCACTGACTGATGGCCCTACTCTCTGTAAATGTGTAGGACAGATCGATCTTCTTCCCATTGATAGACACCTGGAGACAAAAGCAGTCCAAAAAAAAGGCTAAAAGAGTTAAAATGTTAAAAATGAAATTTACATTTATGGCATTTGGCAGACGCTCTTATCCAGAGCGACTTACAATTATCTCATTTATACAACTGAGCAGTTAAGGGTTAAGGGCCTTGCTCAAGGGCCCAGCAGTGGCAGCTTGGTGGTGCTGGGGTTTGAACTCACAACCTTCCAAGCAGAAGGCCAACGTCTTAACCACTGAGCTACCACTTCCCCATTAATAAATGTTCCATAAAGGAGAAATAAAAATAGTAGAAAACTGCAGGACAGAAGGCACTGCTTAATTTTTAACACAAATATGGACCTCTCCAATGCAGCCTTCATAGAACATGCTGACGTTGGCAGGTTTGGGCAGGATGTCCTTCATTGGCACTCCACCCAGGAACATGGGCGTGTAGACATTGAGGCCCTGGGCCTTCCCAGGAGATGACCTTCTGACCTCAGGCCCACCGTCCAGCTTCAGAAAACCGTCCTGGTTGAAGCGCTCCGCTGTCACATGGTGCCATTGACCCATAGACACCTGCTCCTGACTGCGCAGCACTGCCTGGCCTACATGCAGATCACACAGAAATGTGCCAGGGATTAATTCACACCTATAGCATGGGTGCTGGACAACAATTTGTGCAGTTAAGTCAGTTTCTTAGCTTTGCTATGGTGCATAGCTGGAAAGTCAACCTTGACTATGTACTGACTATACAAAAACCCTATAAACACCTATAGATACTGTGATAAAATACACTAGATGTGTCTGTTTACAGGAAGACACATACAAAACAAGCCATAATTAATTAAATAATTAGTGTTACTTTCAGCAAATATAACCCCTGGCTAAAAAAAAAAAATAAATCTGCACTCCTACCTGTGCCGAGCTCATAACGAAACTCCACATGTCCCCCCACAAGTGAGAGAGTGACAAAGTCTTCCACCTTCATCTTCTTCCCGCCAATGAAGAACATCAGGCCATCTTCGTCCATGGGTTTGAACTCCATGTCGATGCGCAGGTCATTGTGGATGTTGGTGAGAGGAGGGTACGCAATATACGACTCATCACTATCAAACAACGGCGTCGTCACCAGCGTGCCTAAAGACGCAGCGCAGATGTTAGTAAGAACTCACCAGACTTTCCATACAGTGTGCGGATAAATGAAAAAAAATTCATCCTCACCATCCATGCATTTGTGTCCGTATTTGCCAAGGTGGCAGCGGCAGTCGTAGCCTACACCGCTGGGCCGGTTAATGCAGGTAGCATCAGGGCCACAAGCCTCTGAGGACAGAACACACACATAGAGAAAATAAGAAATATGCTTTACTACACTCTTCAACAGAAAGATATCATCTTCTGTCAGGAGATCAAAATATGCCTTCACCAGTTGGTAGCTGTTGTAAACTGGCTGGAGGGTGATAAGTGGCCAAGACCAAATTAGGGAGAATAGGGAAGAAAAAAAGGAACCTTTGAATGGATTAATCTTGAACTAACTTTAATCATGCCATTAATATTTTCATTATGGTGGAAAATGATTCTTTATTTTATCCTAGCAACAACAAAAATAGTTAAAGAATCAATTCAGAATACTTGTTAAAGTCTAAAATGTTCTTTACGAAACCAAAAATCACACCAATTTGTCTGTTTGCAGAGTCTGAATCAGAGCAAAATCGATATAGTTGGCTTATTTGGATTGGTTTAGTTTCATACTGCACATAGTTAAACAAACCAAAAGGCAAAACAAACAAACAAACAAACAAACAAACAAAAAAAGTACAGCTTGTGTAAACGTGTACAGCTGAAAAAGTACAATGACAAAAAGTTAAACAAATCTTCTCCAAGTGTGCGTAGAAATAAAAAGAATTCTCCCAAACACGGCATTAAATAAATGATTAGAAATTTAAATAAATAACTAGTTTAAAATATTTTGCATGTCGCATCCTGTGTTTATTGTCTCTTTTTGGTCATTGGTCTAAATGTCTAAACACATGCAGCTTTGGCTCAGTTTAACAGCTCGCATTTACAAATAATACATGGCATAATTGATTCACTTCCTGCACTGATTCAGAGTCAAATCGCTTTCTTGCTGCAATTCAACCACACTACTGTTTACTTAGAAGCAGACTGAGATAACTCGCTCAGACACTTGTTTTGGTCTGGACCTGAGAAATGAATCCTTGCACTGCTGCTTCAGTATTACATCATTTCTCCTCTATGTAAATATAATGTTTAAAGCAAATAGTGTTACTAAGGTTGTGATATTGCATTGTCCAGCTGTTACACCATGACTTTTCCACACTATATTTGCGCTTCATGTGTCTTACCTGGATGACAGTGTTCGGATGAGAGGTGCTGGCAGTTGCTCCCGGTGAATCCTCTCAGACAGCTGCACTTATACAGACTGGCCACTGAGTCCCTACACACGCCGCCGTTCTGCACCACAAAACAACCTCAGTGTGTAGCAGCATACGTAAAACAGTCTAGAGTCTCAATCACGGAGATTGCAGAATGCAGTGTGTGTGTGTGTGTGTGTGTGTGTGTGTGTGTGTGTGTGTGTGTGTGTGTTTACAGGTCCTGTTTTTAACACGCTGTTGTCGACTTCCCCTCACCATTTCTCACACCATCTTAAGTTTTGTAATTTCAAGAAAAGCATGTTAGTAGTGATGGGCAATGTCACTGTATGTCTATATATATATATATATATATATATATATATATATATATATATATAAAATGATAGATAGATAAATTGTATATTTTGATCAAATACCAGTTAATCCCAAGACTACAATCCCAATCCTAATTTGAAGAGTCTTCTTGTGTATAACTGTGTGTTTTCTACAGTGAGAATGTACAAATATAGATATCAAGAATAATATGTGGAATAATTTCTCTCTTTGTTTACTGCAAAAAGAATTGTTCTGCTGGATAAGGGTTCTGAATGTAAACTGAGCAATAAAAATCAATTGAAATCAGCTTTCTGGTATAAAAATCAATTGAAATCAGCTTTCTGTATCATATCGTATCACGTATCATATTTTACCTCGTTATATTTATGGGCGTGAAATAACTCCAAACACTGCTGCTTTTCCTTTCAGCCATATCACTCATAATATCACTCCACATAAGGGAATTCTAATGTACTCATTGATATGGTGAAGGTTTCTGTAAGGAGATGTTTATTTGACCTTTTTTTTTGGAAGGAGTCTCCAGTGTCAGCCCTTACAACAGTCATAGAGTCATCAGGATTGACAGCTTTACGCTTTTGTGGTTTCTCAGTAACATGAAAAGCTGTATTTTTTTGGTCTTATTAACTTCAAGAGAGAAAAACCGAGTGGCAGGAGCTGCTAAAGCATAAGTGATAACAGGAACTAACTTGTTTCTTTCATGTTCCACAACATTAAATGTAACTACAAACAGATAAAAAGTGTTAAATTGCTGTGGTTTAAGAGGAATAAAAGACTTCGGGATGCTCTGGTATAAGAAAATAATCAACTTCAGAGTGGTTCTGGTTCTTTGCTTTGTGCTGGGCCACAAGACACCAAGCTGTCATTGATTATTTTCCTAAAACAGCATGTCCCTAAATGCTTTATTCTTCACAAATGGCTGTATGTTGAACTTAACCTATAAAAGGGAAGTCGTCAAGTTCATGTTAAAAACAATACCGGAACACACAGGACATTTCTCATAACGGGTTGTCTAGCTGTCTCTTCTGAGTTTAAAGTAATCATTCAGAAGATGATATGAATCTTTAGTGTGATCAAACCTGACAGGGGTGATCCTTGCAGGTGGGGCAGTTAGTCACACCGGTCGAACTTTTGTCCAGATCCTTGAAAATAACTTCATCCCCTTGGATAACTAGCTGACTAATGCAGCCTAAAAAAAGGTTAATACTGAGTTAGTTAAACTGCACAGAAACGATTTCTATAGTAACTTCTATAGAGTGATCCTTGGAGTTCATTTTTTAAGTTAAAAGAACTGTGATGATTATATTATATTATGTATATATATATGCACACACTGAAACAAAAAGACACAGTAGATTTCTTCCTCACCAACAAAGCCGCTATTGAGCTCTGCCGTTTTGGCGATCATGCTGTAGTTTGGATAGCCACCTACAAACAGCTCCTCGTTCAGATCCAGCCCTTGGAATTTGCCCTGCACAGATGCAGCAGATGTTTTCTATATAAAATCCTGCCACACGTCATAAGTCAACCTTACAGTAAAGTCATAACAGAAAGGCTCCAGTGTGCCTGACTGGTGAAATGGAAGCAGCAGTACCTGGGAGGTGCCGTTGACGGGAGCTTCACCGTCCACTATGATGGATCCTTGCGTGCCGTTACGGTAAAGCTGAACTGTATGGAACTCGCCGAGCTTTATTGCAGTGGGGTAGCGGATGGTGGCCATGCCAGAGCCCACATCGAACCTTCAGAACATGAGCAAAGCAAGCATTTGGACTTTTAATTTACTAAATGAAAATAACCAGTGTTACATCAGACATTAAACAATTACGTATGAAATGGAAAAAAAGATGGATTTTAGACTTGGAATTGAGTTGGTTTGAATAATACTGAGAGGTTGTGAGTTCTTTTTTTCTCCAAGACTAAGCATTTCTCCTGGTGCTGATCTCAAAATCAGTTCCAGTAAGATAACAGCTAGAAATATTCAGTAGAAAACAGAATAAATATAAATATAAAATAAATAGGATGTCATGTTTATACTATATTATATTATTATTAATTAATATATAATACAGACAATATAATATATAGGTCATTGGAAGAAATGTAACATTTATATTAGGTTTATATTAAGATTTATATTAATGTGCTTGTTCTAATATTGTTTCTAAAGTAACAACTCACTCAGAAACTTGTACGTGTTAAAACTAACAAAAAAAAAAAGAAAAGAAAACAAAACAAAATAAAAACAAATAAATAAATAAATTTTTTAAGAAAACCCATATATTCTGGTGGCGCTTTCTGTAACCAGATGTTTATTTAATATTTATGGAAGGAGTCTCCAGTGTCAGAGCTTTGTAACAGTCAGTAAATTTTCCAACACAGGAAAGTCTTCAGACTTTAAATTAACATAAAAAAAATTATTAACATATAAAAAATAACAGGCTGGTGAGGGAACGATGGTTTACTGCTGCTATAAATAATATAAGTGATAACAAGAACTAACTTCTTCCGTGGATGTTCCATAACATTAAATGTAACTATAAATGGATAAAAGTAGGATGTCCAGTTCTTTATTTAAACTATGTTGACAACTGCTGAGGTATAAGAGGAATAAAACACTTTAGGATGTCTGTTTTAGGAAAATAATCAACTTCCAGGTAGTAACAGGTGTATTTTTTTCCATACTTCAGAATCAATTATTTAAACTTGAGACAAATCTGTTTAATTAAAATGGTAATTGCTCCTAGTTTGTTGATTGTGTGTTGTGATTTTTTCCAATCTGACAGAATAAAATCCATCCTAAGAATTAGGCTCAGACTGATGAACCCTGTGTGACACCTACCTGAACTCAGGGCGACCACCCACGAGCCCGAGAGAAATGAAATCCGCCCCCATGGTCTTCTTCTGCCCATTATACAGGATCATTCCTGAAGGAGTGAGAGAAATGTTAGAGGGGTGCAAGCATCACTGTGTATACGCAGATAAACAGAATGTACTGGGGTTTTTGATTAAGCTGGGAAGGGAAGTGCCATGCTTTGGGGCAGTGGACACAGGGGCTCAGCAGGGGACAGAGTGTGTGAGTGGAAGCTCAGGTACAGTCCTATAGTGCTGAGATTTATGCCAGTCAGTGCCTTCACGAGCAGCATGCCAAGGCACACACCATAACTCAGCCACAGGGATGGGGGGCGTAAAGGCCATGAGTGCATCATGGGTATCTGTGGGAATATGAGTCCATGCCTCCTGCTTTACTGATTCAACTATTCAACTCTGAAACATGTTCCCTCTCACCTCAATTCATAATAGCAGAGCCAAGGAATTATTAACATATCATGAAACAATATCAGGAGTCAGTATATGGGTATACACAAAGACAAAAGTTTTCAAAATAGCAAATATATTATATTCATTCTGATATAATATTATATTAATATTGGATTATGATTAATATTTTCAACCTGTACATTACATACATACATATATACACACACATATATATATATATATATATATATATATATATATATATATATATATATATATATATATATATATATAATGAGTGTGTGCGTGTGTTCAAATGGCCTCATTGTAAATACTCTAAAATTTCAAAGTCTAACCAAAAGGAGGCATCAGTAAACCAACGAAATGTTTATTATTAGATGTTAAGCAGATTGAGTAATGTTAGAAATGAACAATCTAGATGTAATATAGTTTATTACTCTCATCAGACTCACTACATATTTATATTGTACATTTAATACTAGTGCTGTCTATGAGTCTTTTTTCTTTTATATAGGCGTAATGGCTTTACCCTCCAAGTGTGCCTGAGTTTAAATAATAGAATTCATTAGGACCTGAGAGCGAGCAGTTAATAAGTTCCACAAAGATTTAGCTTTCCTTATCACACACATGTTTCTGTCCCAGTAATAGTGATTAAACTTTAATAAAACACAAGAAATGTTCAAGAACATGAAAATCTCTGACTGGCAGTGTGTTTAAAAATACGGATACGGAATAGTGTTTAACAGTGCTGTTGAATGCTTGATTCTGATTGGTCAGAAATTACTGATTCATTTTCCATAACAGCAGCCCTAACAGCAGCGTGGACTGCAAGACAGCAAATTTTTAAAAATCGTATAAAAAATTGTATTTACTGATATGGTGTAGTTTTCTGTAAGGAGGCATTTATGGAAGGAGTCTCTAGTGTCAGTGCTTTTTAATAGCACGTTTTCAGACATGGAAAATTTGCAGCATTCAGAGAGAGAGAGAGAAAAAAGAGAGTGTGGTGGGGAAATATGTACCTTGTGGAATTTTCACGACACAAGGTCGTTCCTGTTATCACTTGCGATATAGCAGGTATAAAAAAAAATTGTAAAAAATTAAATGATTACATTTTTTAAATTAATTATAGGCACATTTCTGTGGTATAAAAAGAATAGAACACTTCGGGATGTGCTGTAATTGGAAAATAACACCGTGTGATATTTTATTCCTAACATATTATAATTGTTTTAAATATCTATTTGTATTGTTTATGCTATTTTTGCAATATACTGTTTTCTGCACCATCATGTACCAAGAACGCTTTTTTAAGCCTTCAGTAAATGACTCTGCATTTCATTAGCTACATTAAATAATTGAGGGAACTTAACACAAGGCTTAAATGTTCTTTGTGCTTCATCGTGGAAAACATGCAGGATCCTATATGGCAGTGCACTGAAGCATATAAAGCATGGATGCACTCAGGGGGAACTCGAACACTGATATCATGCCTGTAGGAGAACGAGTGCAGCTTATACAAGCCTGCAAACAAACCCATGCTGCACCCTCTGTACTGTGCACTGCTGCAAATACAGTGATCTCTATTTGCACACTCAGCAGCGCACAGGACAGGGGTGGAAAAGCAGCCGGCGCCTCTATAGCGCCCACGAGAGGCCGAGAGGAAGCCTGCCAGCAACGTGTGTTTGTGTGCTCACACTCAAGCACGAGGACTCACCGGAATACAAAATGAGACCTTCATACCAACGGTAAGAGTCAGGGCAGAACAGAAGAAAGGTTGAGTTTACAAACACAACACGAAGCATTTGATTACATTTCAAACCGAACAAGTTGTTGATTTCAAAATGTTGATTCTGAACAGTTTTCTGAAGACAGCTGCTTACCGTCCACGTTGTCTGGTCTAAAGGTGATTTTAATCTTAAATGCTTTGTAGGAGTTTTTGATGGTGG
This sequence comes from Pangasianodon hypophthalmus, assembly GCF_027358585.1. NCBI lineage: Eukaryota > Metazoa > Chordata > Actinopteri > Siluriformes > Pangasiidae > Pangasianodon > Pangasianodon hypophthalmus. The sequence continues at coordinate 19,808,451 of NC_069725.1, forward strand.
GAAGCTTGAGGTAGGACAGAGGCTCCTGACTGAAATACGGCATCACTCGCTCTACAAAAACAACACACAAAAGAATCAGACTCAAGCATCTGGACCTTGTACCTCACGTAGATGAGACAGTTCATTCATTTTTTTTATCCACCAAAGACCTGTCCACTTCCTTTCTATTCACTCACAAAGAATGAGGCTCATGAATTCACAGGTCAAAGTTCACCTTTGAATTAAAGAGGTAAAGTAACCGCTATCAGAAGCAAATGCACATCTTCCATGTCCCATGTCCTTTCCCCTTCAGTGAACTGACTTCCACTGGGTTTGTTATATTTGAAAAAACATGACTTAGCAAGTTATTCTTCTTATTATTTTGTTTTTTGGGCACTTTATATCCAGTCCGTTGTATTAGTGCACTCTTCTTTACAGTTTGTTAAAGTACTGAAGCTATGCACATACAATGCTGGAGTGTTCAGCTACTCATAACTAGTAATCGAATGCTGGAGTTGCCAAAACATTAAAATCGAAGTGTGTTGTCGCTCTTTCTCTTGCCAGTACCTTGTACAGAAATGCAACTGAGAACTGGAGTGGACTGACTAAGGTCTTGAAGCAACGTTTGATTTGATGCTTATGTGACAAGTCCAGTGTGAATTTGGGGTTAGCTGAGAAAGCATAAAATCATAATTTTCGTGGGGCTTCCGAGTCATGATGAGAGCCTCAGAATTATTTTCCTGTAATAAGAAGCCTGACTAAGTGACTCACCATGCACTTTGAGTTTGGTGAAGGCCTGCACTTTGCCCTGCTTGTTTGATGCCGTACACACGTACGTGCCAGAATCCTCATGGGTGACATCTGGGACGGTGAGCACATGGGCGTCTTGCGCACACTTGGGTGGTAGTTCGTTCTCCAGCTAAAAGATATATGGATTTAAGTGTGAGGATATTAATTATTTTGACTCCGAAAATGTATGTCTATGCATATGGCTTTCAGATTGTCTAGTATTATGCTGACATACAGTCATCCTGAAAGTCCTTCTTTCAGTATTTGTGTGCACTAAGCAATAAGGGTTACCTTCGACCACGTGATGTTTGGAACGGGGTACCCAGTGGCAATGCAGGGGAAAATCGCAGTCGAGCCAATGGTCACTTCCTTCGTATCAGGCTGAGCAGCAATTTGGGGCAAAGCTTTAAAAATACAAACATGTGTCATGAGGACAGACTAGTGTCATGTACATATTTTATCTTCTTTTAGGATTTGGTTTGAAGAAAATCCTAGCTAAGAAATAAATCCTAGAAGGTGTAGAGAAAAAAAAAAAAACAGAATTTTACCACAAACCCTAGCAACAGCTATATTTTTCCAGATGTGCACCAAGCAACAGTAAGAAAACAACAAGGCAAAAGACTGGTGTAATAATAAGCCTGGTAAGTCTGGTAAAAATAAGCAGCTCCTTCATTATCTTACTGACCAATGAGACCACAGTCTTGCCTTTGAGTCTACTGGATCACAAGACAGAGGCTCATGAATTCACAGGTCAGAGTTCACCTAGATAAAGTCGGCATGTGTAAAAGTAACCACTACTAGAGGAGTCTTTCATGTTAGAGTTTTCAATTTAAAGCAAAGCTATTTCATCTTCTGCATAAATTCCAATTCCAGCAACAATACCCAATGGACAAAATGATGTTGGCCCACACTGGACCAACACTGGCAAGGTGAAATTAAAGGTGGCTAAAATTCTACTGGCCCTGGTGGTGCAAAAATGACATTGTCCCAACATTGGCATCCAACCTTGACTCAACTGAATGGTCAGCGTTGACCCAACCTCAATGCTACCTGGGTAGAGTTACACCTTCAAACTTTCTATCTCAAAAAAGTGGGGCATTAGAGATAGAATGATACCAAATTACACTTAGAAGCAAGTGGCTCCAGATGTCCAAGATGGCCATGCTTTTAATGGTACAGTATTCAGTTGCACAGTGAGGGGTTGTTCTTGTTTATAGATGACAGTAAGATCCTAAACCACAATACGTAAATGCTAAACCACATCAGCAAATCTGCATGACATCACTGAGACACTGGATGTGGTTTGAGGCAGATATTTACAAAAAAAGGTTTTGGGTGAAGCAAACTTCCATTACTTGTAGCTTACATGAGCATTGTAGCTCTGGTATACAACTAAAGGAGCAACTAAAGGCCAGACATGTCTTGGCTGATCCACTAAACTGGGGCAAATGCGAAATTAATAAAAAAAATTAGATTTTTTTTTAAATTTAGATTTTTACTGGAATGCATCTGACATCACAGGACTTGAGTCAACATCTGATATAAATACATGGGATGAATTTATGTGAAAAAAAAGGATTCTTCATGGGTTCTTTAAGAGTTCATTGGTTGACTAAGGATTCCTAGCTTCCTAAAAAAGCTTCTACTCTTTTGGAACCCTTTCGCATAAGGACATTTTCTATGTAGGGGCCCACATAGAAAATTTAAAGGTCCCCCCAAACAGGAGAACAGAACAACACTTAAGGTTCTAAAAGTGTACATTTGTACATATTATAGTAATCACATCATCTGTATTGCTAAGAGTATTTATAGTTAGCTAGATCTGGGTGCACTGTAATTTAAAGCATTATATAAAAAATGTAAGAGAATATAACACAAAATAATGCTGAAAATCAGTTCACATACACTGGATGTTAAGGACCACTTGAGACTGAACGGAGCCGACGTTGTTGGTTGCAGTGCAGCGGTACTGGCCGGCGTCAGCCTCAGTCACGCGCTCGATCCTCAGCATGGCCCCTTTCACCTGCACGTGATCAGGCAGTGGAGCTCCCACTTTACTCCAGTGCACGGTAGGAACGGGGTCGCCCTCGGCATGGCACTCAAACTCCACTGACGTGCCCACCGTGACCGTCTGCACCGACGTGCGCACGTTGATCATCACCTTAGGCAATGCTGTAGTGCACAGAGACACACCAACCACCAATTTAATCACGTTTAACTGTCAATACGCAGTGCGACAAAACACTACGTCGAATATCTACAAGACCACAATGCATAAGAAAAGGCCACATCTTATAGCCACTGGTGCCAGTATACAAGAGCATGTGGTGCTCAGAAAGGTTTAAAGTGTAATCATGTGTTCACAACACGAGTCGTGACGTGGACAGACCTTGAATGGTGAGCTTAGCGGTATCCTGCGCTTGGCCAAACAGCGTGGTTGCTCTGCAGATGTACATTCCCTCATTGCTCTTTGCCAAGTTCTCAATCCTGCCAAAAGAGCCATAGAGATGAGAAACAGATTTCTAAACCTTAGTTAATTAGTAAAGAGTGTCAGAATGTGTGTAAGCTTATCCTTTTTATACAACAGCTAAAATGGTCCTGTGGCCAAAATCTAGTACATCAGAACATGCTGATTCAGCGTTAGTTGCTTGTGCAAAGTGATGGGAAATTGACAATGGTGCACTGGAATGAAACCAAAACTAAAGCGAAAAAATCAAAACAAAAAAAAAAATCAAGTGTGGATTTTATTATTATTATTATTATTATTATTATTATTATTAGTAGTAGTAGTAGTAGTAGTAGTAAAATATATTAAATCTATAAATATGTAACATAAAATATTATTAAAAGATCTGTTGGGCCAAAATTACAGGATTTTTACATTTTCTTCCATAAACTCAAAATATAATTTTTGGGTGCATATTTTTAGCTGCCAAAATTAATGATTTCTCAGCGTACTTCATGTTCATTTCCATGCTAACTGAAATTTTTAGCCGTTTTGACGCACTCTTTTTATGGGTAAGAGTAATGGAACATTCAGTGTGAACTAATACGTCAGTGTTTCGAATAAGTAACAGCATGGAAAAGATCGACAGCTGCTGTACATCTGGAATCATACTGTGGAAAATCTACTCAGGATGCTGAAAATCTTAGAATATTTACTGCATATTTAATCATTCTGTGCTTTGCTTTCCAGATTACAGTTAGGTAGGATATTATACGGCCGACGTAGTGGGTTATCAGCAAGCTGTTACCACAAACCCCCGTATCCCCGCCCACCCCAATTCATATACGTATACACGTAGAAACGAAGTGGAAATACGGTTAATTGTGCATAGGGAAGCATCTTGCATGAACATGACATGCCACTAGAGCCCACCTCAGTACTCCATCTTTAATGTGATGATTGTGTGGAAGTGTTCCTCCCTCCTTCAGCCACTCCAGAGTGATCTCTGGTCCTCCACTGGCTGAGCATGTGAACTCCACTGCACTGCCCAGAGCCTTCACCTCCACCTGGGGGGAGACGCGCACCGACAACGGCGCTACACACACACACACACACACACATCACACAGGGATTAAATAAGTCTCCCTACCCTCCACACACATCATATAATTCTAGAGACCTCCGTGATCTGAATTAGATATGTCAGACAGGAAAAACACACTTCTGATACTTCTGTTCTGTTAGCTGCATTTTCGATGGACTGCCAATCCAAACTACTTACATCGTACAGACACTTTAGCTACAGCCTCGCTCCTGCCCACTTTGTTGCTAGCCACACACTTGTAGGTTCCAGCATCGCTTGGGGAAGCCAGGTTGATCTGTAGGTCTCCTCCCTGCACCTCAGCCCGGGCCGGCAGCCTGCCGTCCACCTTGCTCCATTCGAAGCGCATTGGTGGTGTTCCATGTGCCAGACACTGCAGTCTGATGACCTCACCGACTCGCACCGCTACGTCATCAGGCAGAGTAGTGGTGTATGGCGGTGCTAAAAGAGAACCACACATGGTTAGACCATGAAAATTCACTCATTCATCTTCAGTAAGCACTGTATCCTGGTAAAGGTCACGGTGAATCCAGAGGCTATCCAGAGTGGGAATACACCCTGCACATGTACAAGTCATGCACATACTCATTCACATCAAGAGCAATTTAGAGTAGTCAATCCACCTACGGACAACACGTTCAAGATTACACAAGTCCGGTCTCCTTGACTTACTTCTACAAGACATTTCAAAATGACTGAACGGCTTCGATTGGCCAATAATCGAAAAAAAAATTCTCAACTCACTCTCTACATCCACCATGATGGTGACTTCGCTGGTGCCCATGTGGTTGGTGGCATTGCAGATGTACTGCCCGGAGTCCTGGCGTCCCACGCTGGGCAAGACCAGACTGTTATTGACTATCTTATGTCTCCATGGAAGAGGTGCACGGAGCTTTGACCAGGTGATTGTGGGTTTTGGGAATCCTGAGAACAACAAACATCATCAACACACAAACACATTTCCCATCTGTTTTCCCATCTGTAAAATCGTGGTTCTAGTTTTCAATAAAGATAATATTTACATTAAATATGTTATAATACTGCAGCAGGAGTCAAGGTATTAAACATTTTGGGTTAAGGAAACCATTTTAAACAGGACTTGTTAAGACAATAACATTTAGTCTTCAGTAGTTAAGAAAAGCAACAGACAAATATAATTTTCTCTGACCAGTATCTTCATTCTTTGTTTGTAAAATGCTTATACCCCTGTGCTGTTGAATTTTCAAAGCTCACTGGTCAGAAGGTGTTGATGTGCTCGTTTTTATATGTTATTGTTCCTATAGTAACAATGTAGACTTGGTATGGCAGTATGGCCAACACTCCCCATAATCTAAGACTAATAATAAACAGATTAAAAGCAGCATTGTTGTTGAACAAAGAAAAACATAATCATTGATATGGTGAAGTTTTCTGTGTGGAGATGTTTATTTAACAATTTTGGAAGGAGTCTCCAGTATCAGAACTTTGTAACAGTCAGGGGTAACTTTAAGCTTCCACCACTTTGTGCTTTGTGGTTTCTCTGTAACAAGCTGCATTTTTACCATCTTATTAACTTCAAGAGAAAGTGGGAGAATGACTGTTTATAGCTGCTATAACATAATTCATTATAGGAACTTGTTTTATTGTGTGTAGATGCCATACTGGGTATAGAGCTACACATTTCTAGCTGCATATAGTACTGAAGGTATATAAAGTCAGGTCAATTTGACTTAATTTTATTTGATTTGTATAGCACTTCTTGCAGCAGACATATTCATTGTTAATTGCCAGAATTCATGTAATGAACTAAAACGTAATTTTAACCAGATTATCTGTATAGTATAAGGTCCGTATTTACCGTGGGCATCACAGTGTAGAACCGCAGTTGACCCCTCCACTACAACCAGCAGAGGATCACGCACGATAGCACGGGGCACAGTTGGCACCTGGGCTCCACCTTCTATAATCACCTCGACCCGGGTCTCTAATCTGCCCTGGCTGTTCTGAGCTGTGCAGATGTATGTGCCACTGTCCTCAGGCCGTGCAACCAAAATCTGGAGAAGAAAAAAAAAAAAAACTTGTTAAGATGTCTGCAATAAGGCATAAACACCAGCACACAGAGAGGACGAACGGTACATCGACATGAACCTGCATGACAGCGTTGGACTCCATGGGCACGGGGCTGCTCAGGATCGTCTTGCGGTTGTTGTCCAGCCTGTGCCAGGTGACAGAAGGTCGCGGCTCTCCAGCTGCCTGGCACTCCAGGTTAATGGGTTCGCCCACCTTCACCCTCACTGGCCCTGTGGGTGTCACTGTGGCTCTGGGGGGTTCTGAGGGAAGCAGAGTGAACATAAAGTAAAACAGCACAAACATTTGCCTGAGCAATGTCTCAAGTGAGTAGATAATTATTTTTTGACGCGCAGCTTATTTACTGAGAGAGAATTATATATACATGCAAAAGAGACAGCGTAAAAGAGAAATAGCATACAAAATACAAAGGGAGAATGACAAATAGGATGGCTGCATGGACGAATGGTCAAGTGGATTAAGAGATGGATGGATAGATGGATGAGTTGATGGATAGATGGGTGAATGAATGGATGGGCTGGTGGATGTTTGGGTAGATGACTGGGTGAATAGATGTAGGGGTGGGAGGATGGTTAGGTGGATGGATGGAGGGATGGATGATTGGTAGATGGTTGGGTTGATAGTCATGTGGCTGGATGGATAAATGTACAGACAGCTGATTGGATGGATGGTTGGATGGATGGATAGTTGGATGGATGGATATATGTATGGATGGATGAATGGATGGTCGGTCGGGTGGATGGCTGGGTGGATAGATGCATGGATGGATTGATGATTGGATTGATGGATGGTTGGATGGAGGGATTAATGGCTGGTAGATGGGTGGATAGTCAGGTGGCTAGCTAGCTGGCTGAATGGATGTATGGATGGATAGCTGGGTGGATAGAGGAATGGACAGGTGGAGGGTTGGTAGAATGGTTGGATGGATGACAAACAGACTCTATTAAGCCCATACAGGAAATTATTAAAGCAACAAAACATAATACAGTGCAAGAAGGAAATACAGATATCAAATAAGTAATAAATAGTAAATCAATAAGTGCAGTTGTAAAATGAAATAAACAAAATATCACAAAAACAGGACTACAAGAAAGATACAGATTAGTAGTGTTATTTTATTACCAATTTTTAAACATTTTAAATATTTCACCATCTGTAAAAGGTTCAGGACCTCTAAAAGGTTGAAATATTATTACTTTATCATACCTTTGACAATCAGAGATGCAATGCTGTGCGTGACTCCGTAGGGGTTGCTGGCCACACAGCGGTATGCACCCTGGTTTACTGGCTGAGCGCTGGAAATGGTGAACACTGAACCATCTGGACTGACATTCACATTATCTACAATAAAACAATGACATTTAGCTATCAACATTTCTAATCGAATACACACACAAGATATTAGGTCATCTACAGTAAGGTCCAAAGGTCTGACTAAAATGAATTTTTAGTCACTTAACTATAAAAGGATAAAAAGTATGATGTGCCATTCCTCAATTAATAAAAAAATTGCAATCACTGGCAAATTGATGTGGTATAATAGGAATAAAATACTTCATGGCATGCTGCTTTGGAAAATAATCAACTTTGTGTGGGTAACAGTAATTCATCATACTGTTACTGCACCATACCCCATCATTGATTATTTTCTGATAACAGCAAGCCCCAACATGATTTATTCCTTAAGCAAAAGGCGTTGTTAACCTTGGAAAGGCTCGTTAGTAGAAAGTTTCCACTCCAGGCGGACAGGCTGTGCTCCGGTGTGTAATCGGCACCTGAAGCTGGCCGACTCGCCCTTCTTCACTACTATGCTGTGGGGCTCGATGGAGATGATTGGGCTCTGATGACCTTTTCCACAGGCAGAGCACAGTAATGATTACACAACTGCACATAATATAATATACAATACTGTACAAGGTTTAAGCACATGTAAAGAAATTCTGTAAATCTCAGATGCTTCAAATGTATTGAAACGAAACATTTCTACAAACTGTGCGATGACAAACAATACTAAACTAAACCGAATCAATATTTGGTGTGACCATTCTTTGCTTTAAAAACTGCATCGGTTCACTCAGGTTACATTCTTGTGCAGTTTTATAAGGACATGGCATACAAGGCTGGTAAGATTTTTTTTTTCCCCCAGCATCTTGGAGAACCTTTCTATTGACACAGTACTGCAGAAGAAGTGATGGGGATTATTTCTTTCTAGCCCAGACCGTGAATTGAAGCAGCTTATAGATTTCATTTTTCAGCACATGTTGCTGACACAGCCTCATCAGTGAGAAAGCATATCATCTTATCATCCTTTCTTCCCCCGAAAATGCCTTCTAAATGCCTTTAGAAACTAAAAATAGCTGCGTAAAAATCTACTTGAATACTGGCGCCTTGTATGGCTCTCCTAGAGCGGTTCAGGGATTAAGAGTCCCTTTTTCACGAGCAAAACAGTGGCTGTCTGGAAGATCATAACATTCCAGTTACTAACAGAGCTCCTTAACTGAGGTGTTGGCTTTGGAGAAAATGTGTATTTTACGAGCCTGGATATGAGCTGGAAAATGTGATGCAGTTGCCTGTGTAAAAATCCTCATCAAAATGCTCCAGGTTGATGCGCTCGAGAACTTAAGGTTCTTAAAATAGAGAGTGAGGTGCTTACGGACAGCCTCGGAGGTAACAGAGACGTAGATGGATGCTTGGCGAGTGTGTGGGCCTCCATACACCCTGCAGATGTACTCTCCAGAGTCGTCCGGGGACGCCTGAAGAATACGCAGCTTCGATCCGATAACCTAAGACATACACTCAAGTCTGAATAACAGCTTGGTAAAACACACCCATTTCTGATTCTTTCTTATTAACTTTCATGCTGCTGTTATATTATTGCTCTTCTGCTGTTGATCTTGTTCACAATTATACTAATTAATAGTCATGCAGTATCTTAAACTGAATAAACCAGAATTGAAAAATCAAATCAGTGGTCAGTACAAACCTGGTGGTTAGAAGAGAGGCCTAAGCCATTGGCTCTGCTCCATATGACAGAAGGTGGAGGGTTTCCTTGGACGATGCAGTTCAGTTCCAGCATCTCTCCCTGCACCACAGTGCCAGTTGTGCTTTGGATGGTGACATCAGAGGGTACGGTCTCACCTAGAAGCAAAAATTTCATCCTTTGAGATATACTGTACATTGTATATAACACCACAACTGGCTTTTATTAGAGTTGGAACTAATGCATCTTTCATTTAGTTGAGACAATTCTGAGATTATTGTAGTTTACAAACACATTACTGACCCGATTCAGTTGCAGCGCTGCTAGTATTCATGCAAAACACATTAAAGTGAGAAATACCACTATGAACTAACGAGGCTCTAATTTTCAGCCATGTTAGTTGACTTATTTTACTATACATGCTGAAAACCTGCTTAATAAACTCTTCACGTTCACACAGAAACTAATTGTCAGCATATGTGCCAAAATCCACAAACACCTCTAAATATATTCATTTTAATCTAGAACATCTGCATCGTTCTGAGTGAATTAGGAATGTACAAGCAGGCCTGGCTTTGTTTATCTACAGCTGGTCTAATTTATGCTTGGTTGCACAACTCTAAATTACTGAACCCAATTTGTATATTTTAGGCAAAAAAGACATTTTTAAGGGCATTTAAGAATATTTAGGGCCCTTTTGATATCTTAAAATAATATTTATAGCAATACAGTGCTCCAGAATTATTGACAACCTTTATAAATAGGAAAATTGATTATTCAAAATTCAGTAGGTGCTTCATTATCGTCAGGGTCATGGTGGATCTGGAGGCTACCTGGGAGCACTATGAGTGAGATGGGAATAAACGCAATTTAGCATAGCCAGTCCACCTACCAGCAAATTTTTTGGGAGGTAGAAGGAAACAGGAGAATGCAGAGGAAACCCGTATGGACACGAAGAGAACATACGAAACTCAACACGGATAGTAACCTGAGCTCAGTTTGAGAGGTGGTAATGCTACTCACGGCAACACCATGCAAAATTTCATACTATAATTCAAAATTTTAATTCAGTTCATCTTTGTCCTTACAATAAATAAATAATTCTCAAAGGAACGTGCCAGTAGGAGGTCACATGATAAGAGGGATGGTGTGGGGTGCCAATAATTTTGAAACCCGTGTTTTGGAGCTTAAAATATTACTTATTGCATGTGTTATATTCTTCTTCTACATTCATTTTTATCAATAATTCTGAATGCCATTGCATTTTAATAACTGAATTGTTATATTGCTCAAAATGTCCTGTTATCAGTTTACCTTTAATCACAGTGACGTCGATAACAGCCTCAGAGGAGCCGACAGCGTTCGTGCCGATACACAGATATGTGCCGGCGTCGGAAACCTTCATGTCGGGGATGAGTAGAGTGCCGTAGTCAGTGCGCTCCATTCGAGCCTAGTCAGGTTCAGGAGGAAATTAAGTCATTACAACACAAGAAACTCATCATTGTCTCATTTTCACATTAAACAGATTTATCCATTTTCTCTTGCAACCAATTTACAACATTTGTTCTGATTCTTACCTTGTATCACCTGATCAGGAATACACACTTTCACAAGACACATTATGTACTTGTGTAATAAACTGATTAGTGTGATAGCTGTGGAAGCACTTATATTATTAATTTGTATGATGGTGTTGCTTAACATGTTAGGCTCTAGTTCTTCACTAAACAGTAAATATGACTAATTGCAATTATTAACAGCATTATTAATAGGGTTGATTAGACATTTCACAAAGTGACATGTGATAATTAGAGCTGGGCATGGTTAGAGCTGCTAGAAGAAATCCTAAATCCTCCTCTTCTTTCTTATTTATCTTTCTATTCTACTTTTTACTTAATTCTATTGTATTCCTTATAATCCTGTGAACAGCACCACCTTCACCATTATCCTCCCAAAGGACAAATATTCTTAGCTGTAAATATCACTTTAAATGTAAAATATTACATTAAATGTAATATTTGGTGCGATTCTCTTCTGGCAGCTTTCAGTGACGTATTTCTCTGAGGCACCAACAAAAGATGCCGTCCGCCAAATTTCAACCAATCAGGACAAAGGGGCGTCTCTACATGCCTGTCAATTCAGAAATCCCCGCCTCTTGCACTAGCATCCAAACATTTTAGCCTAAACTAAAATCTGTAAAGGTTTAGCTACACAAAATTACTTGCTTACAAAGATCCAGATTAGCACTTAACATGACTGACAATTGTCACGCTTTAATGCTTAGTCATTATTGATTATTTCATGGCTATACAGATAATCTGAAGTTTTTGAGATAATTTGAAGTTTTGTTTCGCTTCGCACTGGCGCTTCACGTTACCACTTTTGATTAGTGCCATTAACATATACTTTTGTCATAAATAAAAATTAAAACTCTTTCCTTTCTCGATGAGCTGCCTTTAGCTTTATAATTTACACAACTGCATGTGATTGGTTAAACTGCAACAGAGAATTTTCTACAGAAAACACAAAGACTCATGTAGTCACTGAACCATGATCAGTTTTTCACTGCTGTTGCAGTGTATTTTATGCTGAAATACTTCACCGTGTCTGGATCCGGACCTCCAGTTGACGACCCCTGGACTAAATTATTCCTCAATTTGACAAATTAGTTTGCCACAAAGGACAATGCGTTTATTAGACAGATGAACACATCACACCTGTAATTCTATATCACTTTCATAACAGTGTTTATTCCTGTATAAACAAGCTGTCAGCTTTCTACTGCTTCAGCTAGTGGCCACATTTTTCACTGTGATGTGCTAAAGCGTGAGGTGCAGATGCTCAACTTAATGAGCATCTGGATGCATTCACAGCTTCTCAAAGCAGCCTGATCACACAGAAGATCCACCCAAACCCTAGGAAAAGCTAACATTGTGCAGTGCACATTACACAAAAGCAAAAGCAATACACTATTTAGCTGCAAAAAAAGGCTTCCTGTACTGTAAAAGAGTGTTCTATACTAAAGGGAGCAAACACTACTTTCACTCATACAGTGCCTTGGATAAGTATTCAACCCCGCCCCTTCCTATAACTATGTGCAATTATAGTGTCTCAATAGAAATCCACCTGTTCCTGGTAGAGGCCAGAGTTTGTTAGAGAACAGACCTAAAGAAACAGTGTCATGAAATCCAGGTCCGGGACAAAGTTCTGGAAAAGTGTCAATCAGGGTTTGCTTGTAAAAAAAAATCTCAAACTTCCTGCAGAGCAACATTAAATCCATTATTAAAAATGGAAAGAATATGGCGCAAGCATGGCCTAGAGGAGGTCGTCCAACAAAATTCAGAGAATTATGGGTCGTATAATGGGATCTTTAGTGTAGATCCATAGAATGTAATGTCATTTTCAGTTCCAGGTTGTAACACTACAAAATGTGGAAAGGTACAAGAGGGGGAGGTTGAATACTTATGCAAGGGACTGTACATGTACCTACATACTGTATTAGCTTCTGGTTAGTAGATGATACATAAATCAGTGACAAATTTTTTAGACGATTTTTTAAAGCATGCACTTAGTAAACAGCAAGCTAGGTGAGCAAAGTGAGACATGGAGGATGGATTGGTGTGAGACAGACAGCAGACAGATGGACAGACCTGCATCTCGTCAATACGTCTCTGCAACACATCGAGACTGTTGGACTTAAACTGATGGAAACCGTGAGAGGGAATGGCCTGAACAGACGTCAAGACACGGGATGGAACAAAACAAAACAAAGAAACCCACAAACAAACAAGGAAAGAAATGAGACTGTCAAAACCCAAGCAAGACCAATGGCATAACCGAACAAACAGAGTTGATGCAGATGCTAGAAAAAGGGGGACAAAAAGAGAACAGGAGATACTTTGGAGGAAATAAATGTCTAACCTGAGGAGGGAGAGTTCCACCTCTCTTTTTCCAGGTCAGACCCGGGCTGGGCGAGCCTCCAGCTCTGCAGTAGAGGCGTAAAGTCTCACCCTCGTGAATCTCCACCCGCTGGGGGCTCACCTGCACGTGGGGTAGACTGGCACCTAAAATCAAGTCAATGCGATTGTCTTTCCATGTATACATACTGAACAGGATTAATATAGTTAATAGAAACTACAGTAACTCTGCTTCACATAGTTGATTATTCTCCTATAACAGCATGCCCCCCAGATGTTTTTTTTCACTACATAACATAAAAAAATGACTTCAGTAGTCAATCCAATACTCATAATCTAGTTGGGACTTGTAATCCACATACTGTGAACGTAGAGAACTGCCCGGGCTGTATGTTCTCCGTGTATGTTGACAGCTCTGCAGGTGTAGTCGCCCTCGTCAGAGCGCTGCACAGACGGGAAGGTCAGAACTCCACCTTGGATGATGGCGCTGCTGCTGATACGGTTACCTGGACCTACAAGCAAGAATTGTTTTTCCTCTTTGATCTAATACTAATAAAAGTAATACGAATTTGAATTTACTTGAATATTTACTTTTTTATATTTTGTAAGACTGAGACTAATTCTGTACTAAATGATTTTCAGTGTTAGTTTCTCCCCCATCGTACCTGTCCACTCAACTGAAGGAGTCGGGTTGCCAGTGGCGGTGCAGCGGAACTCAGCACGTTGGCCCTGCTGGATGGTAATCCCAGGCGGGTGGATGGTCACTGTGGGCTTCGTCACGATGCCAGCTACAGCAGAAAAACAGCAGTGTGAGGAACGCTCCAAAATGACAGCGTGCATGAAATAAGATTCATAAACAATAAGCTGTTATAATAAACAATTTTGAGGTCTACATAGTTAATGCTGATGATCTAGTTGGGACTTGTACCAGATGAACTCTGGACATAGAGGACCAGCCGGGCTGCATGTTCTCCGTATGTGTTGAAGGCTCTGCAGGTGTATTCGCCCTCGTCAGAGCGCTCCACAGAGGGGAAAATGAGAACTCCGCCTCGGATGATGGCGCTGCTGCTGATACGGTTGCCTGGACCTCCTGGGAGTTTAAATTGAAAATATGTTGTCAAATCACAAGCCGTGGCACATAGCACAGTGTGTGCATTATTTGCTAGTGTTTATTATTAAAAACTAAAGTAAATTATTTTTAGACAATAATTTATCATTTGTTTTATCTGTAGATATTAGATTTTAAATGATAACACCTTATCCAAAAACAATATTGCTACTGTTTTCCGCCAATAGAAGAACAAACCTCCTGACTTACATAAATGAAAATAATGTGATCTTGTTCAAGAGATATAAATTTAGATTTTATAACCAATTAACTGCTCGTTTTTCCAAAACTTCACCTGTCCACTCGATAGAAGGAGCTGGGTTGCCAGTGGCGGTGCAGCGTAACTCAGCACGTTGGCCCTGTTGGACAGTGAGCACGGGCGAGGAGATCGTCACTGTAGGCTTCGTCACCTCGACAGCTAGGGTGAGCAAAAAGCAGTTAGTAACATGCAGGACAGAAAGGAATGTTTTTAGCCTTGTTAATTGAACTTCCAAGCAAGTATAACATGGGCCTGGGCAAGCACACTAAAGCTAGAGTTTCCCGGTGTGTTAACTAATGATTTGTCCACCCCAGTGTACTGTAGCTTGCTTGAATCATGAGTTTCCATTTGCTAGTGCGGTAAAATAGATGGTGCCAAACTTAAATCTTTGGAAAGACCGTAAAGAGGACAATTTCATGCTGGTTGAAGTATAATTAACCTAAAAGTATTTACTTCATTTGGGAAAATTGCATAAGGCATGCTCCTGCACAAAGTGCTTCTTCTTCTCTAGTAGTAAAATTAAATAAATTTGGTCACCATGTGGTCTTCTGGCATGAGGAGAAAGTGTGTCCCTAAAGAATATTGGTGAGTCCCAACACCAATCTCTAATATTCATGCTTTGG
The DNA here is from genome assembly GCF_027358585.1 of Pangasianodon hypophthalmus. NCBI lineage: Eukaryota > Metazoa > Chordata > Actinopteri > Siluriformes > Pangasiidae > Pangasianodon > Pangasianodon hypophthalmus. Next base: position 19,823,721 of record NC_069725.1, read on the forward strand.
CTTCAGGTTCCATCAACCGCACAAATGCAAGCAAGGCTTTTGGCTTCATATTAGCACAGTAAGAATCAGTGGAACATATATACAGTGTCTACAATATATACAGTCTGTGGTTCAGTTGTCCTGGGAGCTGGAATATTATATTGGTGGACCATAGAGTACTGAGACTTGCGAAACAAGCTACATGGCCTATGTTTTTCAACCAGTGCTGGAGAATTAGTTGCTATTTGTACCAGATGAACGCTGGACGTAGAGGACTGCGCGGGCTGCATGTTCTCCGTGTGCGTTGAGGGCCCTGCAGGTGTACTCGCCCTCATCAGACTGCTCAACAGATGGGAAGGTGAGAACCCCACCTCTGATGATGGTGCTGCCACTGATACGGTTTCCTGGGCCTCCTGTGAGTTACAATTCAGTGTTCATTGTCACTTTACAGAGCTTCGTTGTTATTAATCTTTCACCAAATAAAATGCAAATTCCCAGATTAGTTGCGTTATGTTAGTTTCTCCATCACCTTACCTGTCCATTCAATGGAAGGAGCCGGGCTGCCAGTGGCTGTGCAGCGGAACTCAGCACGTGAGCCCTGTTGGACTCTGAGTACAGATGGTTGAATTGTGACTGTGGGCTTCACAGCCTCATCAGCTACAAGATAAAAGAGCATTTAATTACACACAGAAAAAAATATGCTGAGCTGTGTTTCATATTTTGTCTTCCGACTCCTATTACTAGTTGGCATGTAGGTACTGTTTTTTTTTTTTTTTTTTTTTTGATGTCCAAATAACTAGACTGTTCCTGTCAAGATAAGAATGCATGTGATGTAGATTATCAGCTAGCAACATATAAGGAATATAATGAACACAGATGAGTAAATATAACATCTGGGGAAAACCAAAGTTTATAGTCTAGATTAATTTTGTACCAGGTGAACTGTAAACATAGAGGACCGCCCGGACTGTATGTTCTCCGTGTGTGTTGAGGGCTCTGCAGGTGTAGTCGCCCTCATCAGAGCGCTGCACAGATGGGAAGGTCAGAATGCCGCCTCGGATGATGGCTCTGCTGCTAATACGGTTGCCCGGACCTCCTGAAAGTAACAATGCACATTATCACTTCTTAGTCATTCAAACTTTAGACTGCACACTCCTAACCATTTTAAATATTTTGTCTTGAGCTTAGTTGTTTGACTGTATAAAAACAACTTAATGTTAATCATATGCATGCACACCTTTACCTAAACAGCCCAATCCTCAATCCTACTAATGTTGGCATCTCAGCGTCTTGATTCCCTCCTTCCATTCTTCCCCAAAAACTTGGAACTTGATGTTTCTTACACACCTATCTTCCCATCTCCACCTAAATAACCCTTGGATGCCAGGCCAGACATTCTATAGAAACTCCCCTTCTTACAGTCACTAATGTTCTACAGCACAGGGTACCAACCCTGGTCCTGGAGAACCCCATGCCCTGCACATTTTAGTGTTTTCAATGCTCCCACTACACATGATTCAACTAATCAGCTAATTAACAGCCCTTCCTGAGTTATGAGTACTGTGTTATTATAGCAAGAAACACATTAAAATATGCAGAATAAGTGGTACCCCAGGAACAGGTTTGGGAATCTCTGCTCTGCACAATGAAAGATAAACCTATGTCCTCAGTCCTCACCGGTCCCAACCCATCAGTAGCACTGATTTCTGTGAATCACCAGATCCTCAACTCCACTATCGCTAGCCTATACTTTAAGAGCTGCACCCTGAGCTGCCTTTCATCTTGTCTATAGAATCGGTCCATGTTCCACGGAGAGGTTTCAGTTCATCAACTAACAGTCTTGCAACAGGAGATCACCAGGGTACAGTTCTTGGTCCACTCTTGGTGCAATATAGTAAATCCTGTGCTGAGTGATCAGATCTCATAGCTTTTCTTATCGCTACTACACTGGCAAAATACATTTCTACATCTACCTTTCCCAAAGATATCAGACCCTCAACTGTGACAAAATACTTAATCTACCTACTGGCTAAGAACTCATCTATGCTGGACCTTTCAATCCCAATGATTACTCTCACAGCTAAGAATATTGGTGTAATTTTAGATGATGGGCTCAACATCTCACTAACCACCAGATCCTACAGATTTCACAACATTAAAAGTAAACAACCATTCCTGATTACAGAAATGGCTGTGTTACAAGCCCTAGTCATTTCCAGTCTTGACTACTACAACTATCTACCTACTGATCTCCCTTCATATGCTGTTCTCCTTGCTTCAGCAACAAGATCTCCTTGGTAAAACTGGGTCCTGTAGTAGGAGGAGCTTTCCCTGCACCTCAAACATCCTCCATTCCTTCCGCAAAGAAATCACCCCCCACATACTCCAATATCTTGGCTAATCCTATTCCACTCTTCCACTTGTTCAGAAGAGCATTAATCTTTAAGTCTTTAAGGTCATGAAAATTGAAAAAGATTTCTAGGCCCTTCTGTAGTCACCCTTCTAATATTTTTTATATTAGAGGATTTTCAATGTTAGGTCCCACCGTACCTGTCCACTCAATTGAAGGTGCTGGGCTGCCAGTGGCGGTGCAGCGGAACTCAGCGCGTTGGCCCTGGTGGACAGTGAGGACTGCAGGGTGGATCGTGACCGTGGGCTTCGTTACTTCGCCAGCTACAGTGAGTAAAGACCAGTTAATCTTATACAAGTAAGACAGAGATGTCATACCCAGTCAGTAAGATCAGAGGTGATGAGCTGTGATTCACACTTGACCCTAGAACTGTTTGAAAGCTTTGGCAAGTAACTCTCTTGCTGTTCCAAATGCTGTGCTCACGTTGATCTTTGTAATGCCTACAAGATGGCTAACTGCAAGAATTATCTACAATTAAAACAGTGTAAATGCGGGTTATGATTGACAACCTAAGATTTATCTAAGACAGGACAAGAATTCTTATTTTTAATATAAAGATGATGTGGGAAAAGACTGAGTCAAGTGTTCTACTGAATGTAAATCTTTGGTATTTACTTGCCTCACATGGTGACTATTCCCATAATTGGTTGATAATTGTGTCAACAGATGGTTTGTGTATGTCTGGCTGACCAACAATGCTGAATGAAGATGACCCAGATGAGAAGTGACAAGCAGTGGGTGAGGCCATGCTGCCAGACTGCCATCTGTGCCAGCATGGCTGGGCATCGAGCCTCAGACTCCATCTGCTGGGATTCTGACACTGCATAGCTTATGAGGTAAACTGTTCACAGAAGGAGGAGTAGGACTATGGGCCTGTGTAAGCTCTGTGACAGCTAGTGGGTTGTGTAGGGCATTTATCTTGCAGTGCTTCTTAGTAATGCTGTCTTTAGAACAGGATTATTGCTTTTTATGCACATTTAATGTGCAAAATGCATGTTGTCCGTTTACATTTACTGTGGGATAAACCACTTTCTCTGTGACCAGGATACATGTACTCACCATATGCCAGTTCTACATTCTAAAAGTCTATCCTAATGTGCTTACTCTGATCTTTGATGAAGGCGAGTTCCAATCTTTTGTCAAAAAAGAGATTTTAATAGTTTTAACAGAGTATTCAGTGCTGCTTGTGTACACAAAGTCTTTGGTGGTGATGGTAAACTGTGGATCGAGATGTTGGTGAAAAATGATGTTTGAAGCATGATGGTGGATGTGCCATTTTTGCATCCTGTAAGGGTGAAGCATTGTCAAGCAAGTGCAAAGTGTATGAGAGACTCCTCTCTTTTTTGTTTACCAGTCAAGGCACACTGATAACACAAGTGCAGCATTGACAACTTATTCCAAGTAAGTAATTCCATTAAAAAAAAACTAACAACTCTTAACTATTCAAAGAACCTTTGAGAAACCCTTTTTTTTCTTGTATCTTCAAGACAGGAGGTAGTGAATATTGTAAATCTTTATTATCTAAAATAACCCATTACTACTACTTCTAATGATCTACAAGATCTTCCAAGTTTTGGTAAGTAACTTGGTAAATATCAGGTTACAATAAATTTCAATCTTATGTTAAATGCTAGACATATTGGAAAACAATAGAGAGGAATCTCCCAGTGGCAGAATCATGCAAGCTTATTGGACCAATAACAGCCAAAAGCTTAATAAGGTCAAGTAATTACAACATGTGCAAGACAACAAGTCCATTATCTTGTGGAACAAGATGAAACTAGGTGCTAAAGTATTGTTTATACCACAGCGCTGTTGAATTCTCAATACTGATTGGTCAGAAGGTGTTGATTAATTTTCCATAACAGCAGCTCTGACACTAGTTCAGGCTGCAAGGCAAATCACAGGTTTATATTAATGTGTATGTTCTAAAATATTACTGTTTCTATAGTAATAACTCATTTACATGGACTTGTATGGCGGACTCAGCTTGCATAGGCGTTACTTGAGCTAGTCAATTCATGCTAATGATGATTGTTACATGCAATAGAGATGTAGAGAGATAAAGAGAAAGCCCACTACTGGGCTGGAGATCAGCACGTGGACTTACGCTGTCTATGTCCTTCAAACATTTCATAGGCTGTGTAAAACATCTCAGCCTTAGTTCCGTCTGTAAATGGTGGACATGTAAACACCGAGAGGTAAGTCTCCAGAGCAAAAAGGAAGAGGAAAAAAATGGGTTCTAGTATCCTCCCGAGTGATCCAAGAGTTTTTGAACCGAACTATCTTGCTTACCAGTAAAATCTCAATCATACTGCATTATTTTTCAAATTCTTTTTGAAGGTAATAACAGTGCACTCGACAAGAAAAACTGTCTGTTGTAGGAGAAATACATAATACTGGTTTTGTATATAGTCATAATACACATATTAAAACATTTTTAAAAATTACATATTCAGGATTCCATTCAGCAACGTAACTTCCAGTGTTCTGTCTACATGCACAAATATGCTCTTGTCGGATTAGCTCTTTTGCAGCTCTTCTTCAGAGCAAACTAACTCCGGCTGTTTTCCCACCTATTCCACACAGAGTTCACTTTTTTGGTTCAGTTGTTTTCACACTGCAATGTTTTTTAATCTGACTAAATTGCTTGCAGATGTGGATGTTTCTTGATTGTGCAGAAATGTGATGTTTGTTTTGATGGATCTCACTGGTGCTCATAGAGGTTGCGTTACCTCTAATATAACCGTAATCTACCAGTTAATAACTATGGGCTGTATTCAGAGTCAGCGATTTAAAACCAAACATTCTGTCATTATGGGAATGTTATGCGTATATAGCTTAAGCTGAAATTCTAACACCCTATTCATGTTATGCAAATTACCTGCATGTAGTTCATGCACCTCTCAAGTAGAAGTGTCTGAGATGGGTTTTTTTTAATACACCACCACCCCAAAACAAAACATGGATATCAATGTCTGACATTTTTCATTACTTTTACCATTTTTAGGCCCATTTAAACTGTATGAGTTTAAGCTCTTTACAAGCATGCTCACTTTGTGCATTGATCTACATGAAAATACAAAGATACATGCATTTTGTTCTGAAGGTAGAGGGGATGTATAATTTTTGATAGCAAAATGCATATGTTGAATATCACACAGACTGAAAAATATTTTGTATGCACTGCTCTCTGTAGTCGTATTGTTGCCTATAGTACTGTAGGGAGGTTTTGTATTAGCTATCACAATATGTTCAAAAGTTATTACCTGAAATCAAACAACAAAACTTCATAGCGGTGGTGATAAAAGCAACCAACGTCATTTTATCACACAATACTGTAAAACCAGAGACGAACTGAACCACAGTTCACTTAGATGACGACCTAGACCTCTGGATTTAATGCAGACCAGAGTTCGTACAAGTACAGGTGGAGCGTCGACATCTGTTAAAACAACCACGTTTATGCTAGCTAGCAATTTATATATGCTGTGCATATATAAATACGCACATATATATTCATTAGCCAGCTAACAAATATATATGACTTGAATGAATAAACACAAATATAAATGTTAAGCTGAACAATAATGAAACTGTTAGCTATTGTTAGCATTTGAAACCAACTTGCTCAGTTGGAGTGAAAAATGTTTTTCTGTCTGTCATGTTTTTCAACCTTCTTCTGGGGGAAAAAATTATGAGACTTGCTTTCAGCAAGAATTTCTTAGGCTTGTGATTGAAATAGTGGCACATCAAAACAAGTTTTTAAAATATGACCATTATTCAGACATGTTGAGCAACCTAGGAGTTCAGTATATAGGAATAAATGCAAAAAAAATGCCCTGTGGATTCAAAGTCAAATTAGATTAAAAAAAGAAAGAAAGAAAGAAAGAATACAAGTACATACAGGAAATACATTAAGAGAAAATCGGCTGAAAAGATGTAATGAGAGTAGAGAAAGAGCACACATGAGAGTAGAGAAAGAGCACACATCAACAATATAAAAACATGCAGGTTAGTATAAAATTACATGTAAAGCTTGACTTCTGCACATGCGTGCATACACACACACACACACACACACAAACACACACGTATTTTCTCTTAATACAGCTTGTGACTGATCCAAATCTATTCAAGATACAAACATCTGACTGCACATCATTCAGTGTTCATTTTATCCTTGTTTTAATTGAGTGTGTTCGGGTGGCATTATATAATTATTTATACATTTATTTCACAGATTAGTTAAATAAAACACACTGGAAGATGAGTATTTGACTTTTTTTTTTTCTAAATTAAAGCACCGGAACATTTTTCATACAAAATTAAATACACAATTCATCTGTGGCAAAACCTAAGTCAATGCTGAATAGACATTAACTTGAAGAGAATAAAAAGCACCAGACCAACTTAAAAACAGAAAAAAAAAAAAAAATGAAAAATATAAAAGAAAAAAAATCATAACTCTCTTTTGGTGAATATAAAAAAACATTATGAATCAAAATAACAGAAAAATAAATATGGCCCAAAATATAACTAGAGCACATTAAAGTATAGTATAAAAAATTAATTAGAACAGATTTACTTCCTTCCATTCATCCATCGATCCATTCATATAATAACTATAAAATGAGAATCCGTCTCATGATATGATAATAATCATATTAATAATATTGAAATGACATAAAGAACTGAAATGTAAAAACCATTCTGAAAAGATTAAGGTATAAAAATGCGTCATGACACAAATAACATTGTGTGATGCTGGAAAGATCTGATATGAAATAACATACAGCCCTAATGAATGAAATATTCGTCGTATTGCATTGGACATAGCACCATTAAAAAACAAACATTCATTCATTCCAGTTTGTACAAAACAGTGAAAAATAAAAAGTAGTGACCACACGGTTTCCAGTGGTGTGAGCTGAAAGAGTTGCAGTCCTCCTGGCCAGTAGATTTACACACCGATTGTCAAGAACTATCCTCATTAAGCTTCCTCAAGATAAATGACAGCTGGCAATGTCACTCGTAAAGCCCCAATAGAAACACTGGCTAGTGAAAACACCACCATAATTACGCGAGACAACACCACCACCACATAAAGCCACTACAGCAGCAAGGAACCCGACACCATGGCTATTTCACCACTACCCATCAGTGATAGACTGTACGCAAAGAATTTATGTAACGTAACATAGTCGTTGAGCCGTTTTCAGAGTTGGTGACTTAAGCTGAAAAGTTACATTGATATTTACGCAGGGAAAGTTCCTTGTATTCAGAGTCAGGTTATGCACATACATGAGTTGATTTTCTGAGCTATGAGGTTGCCTATTATATTATTTTATATTTAATTTTTTAAAATAAAGATGATGTTCCCACTGTTTAAAGGATAAGCTGACCTAGCACTCATTTGCTACAGCTCATTTTAAGTTACTACATCATTTTATCCATAAATATTCATATGCTGTCAAATGTAACATAAGTAAATGTAAGTGAACCTAAAAATAAAAAAAATAAAAACAAAATAATATATAAATTAGAAGATGGCAAGCATTGAAATAAACATCTAACAGGAGTCATACTGCCTATACATTGCTGCAATATAGTTCTAATTGAACACATTTGGTTTCAATATGGTTTCCATGCTCATTATTCAGCAGATTATAAAATAGCACTTGATCCAGCATATCCGATTATTTTGCAATGAAATCATAATGTGTGTATGGGATGTAGGCTATTTATTCTTACTTTTAATTCATTATTTTTATTTGTCGAATTAATAAAATAAATGGCAGTGTTTTTGTTAAATCGATATGGTTTCATGTAAAGAACATGGTTTAAAGGATAAGCTGACCGAGCAATACAGCTTACGGTTCACGTTAATTTAATTCATAATTTTGTCTGTAAAAAAAATAAAATAAAATAAAATAAAATAGATTCTTGAGATACGCAATGTCTCCGATTAAGATACTGTCTCCTTGTAGGAAAAGGAGGACTTTAATAGGGACGATATTAATATTATTAATAAAAAATAATATTAATAAATTTGTTAATAAAAAATAATAGTGTTTTATATATATATATATATATATATATATATGTGTGTATTTACTACTGGCATCAAATCACATTCCATAGTTGTTTTTTTAAATAAATACATTTCAGTGTAACATACTGCAGTTATCACAAACTGTGGACAGCTTAAGTCATGTGCTTAACTCAACTCTGAATACGACCCAAATGCAGCGACATTCCGCATAAAGATACCTCATAAGTGGACCCTCATAATAATAATAATAATAATAATAATAATAATAGTAGACCTTGTAATGTACATATGCTAAGCTGCCATTTAAGGAACACTTTTCCTTACAAGCTCAAACGCAGGCATTTGTTAAAGCAATTATATGATTTGTAGAACACGGCATAAGAAGAGTAACAGTGTGAGCAGTTTATAATAATACTGAATTATTTAAAAAATCCATAAAAAATATCTGTTATAAAGCCCCATGGTTTTGTGATTCAAAAAGGAATAAACACCTACATACCAGGTCTAATCGCTAATTTAAGTCTGTTTCACTATTTAGTATAAAAACGACTTTAAACAATAAATGAATATTGTTCTAGTGACCTGACTGTCTGCCTTTAAAACATTACAAAGCTGTAACTCCCTGCTTGTTCAATTTTGTGATTCAGTTCAAGCAAAGACCTGTATATCTAAAATGAACTAGAAAATGATTGATTGTCTGAAAAATCAGAAAACAATCTGCGGTAGAATTTCATTGACGACACGAACCGCCTTGTTCTAATGAATTGATTTGATTTGATAACTGATTTTTTTTCCCCTCAATCTTTCACAAGCTGTATTGTTTTCTAGCGTAAAGGCTTGACACAGGCAATAAGAGGAAGCTGAAGCAGTTTGATTAGTAAGCAAAATTACAGCTCAAACCAGAGCAGGGAATCAAAGTCATTTCTTGATGAACATTAGTCAAATAAGACAAGTGGAAAAAGAAGCCATGCTGTTGCACAGACAGCTGAGTCTTGTGAGAGAAAACCAGGTAGCAATAATAAAAAAAAAAAATTTAAAAAAAAAAAAAACAACAACAACAACAACAGAGAGGATCTGAGAACATGCAGCTGCCATGCACAGGAGGATAAATTGACAGGTGAAGCTTGAGGGAGCTTAGAGAACGATGTCTAAGAGAGCGATGCCAGTCACGAACCTGGGACATAGAGGACGGCATTGCCCTCGTCCATGGCGAACATGTTGGAGCCGGTGCACACATAGACCCCGGCGTCTTCAGGTCGAACGTTCTGGATTGTGAGGATGCCGTTGAAATCCATAGCGCGGTCCGGGAGCTTGGCACTGCCCTGACGTGTCCACACGAGCGTGTATGCTGGGAACTGTGTGAGGTTCAAGCATATCAGAAAGAGTAACTATACATTTCCGTAACTAAAACACACCTAGATCTCTTCTAATGTAAAATATGAAATGCCAGACATGAAAAAAGAACCGAAGTGGTGTTGAATGCAGGAAACATGGAAGCCCTACTTTGCTCTTGGCTGTGCAGATGAAGTTCACTGTAGCTCCTGGGTTCACAGTCTGGGATTTAGGCTCCTCAATAAACACCTCAATAGGTTTGGATGGAGAAGCTAGTAAGAAGTGCAGATGTATGATTTGAGAGAGTGCATTTATTTATAGTTAAATTCACATCTGCTTAAATAGAATATTGTAACAGGGCTAGAATCACACAATATGCAGATTTCCTATAACAGTGTCCTTCTACATTTACTGTAAGTAATTACTAAATCATTGTTTCCTGTGATGCAAGTATAACCTGCAACAATTTGCACATCTACAAGAAAATGATAAAGCCTCATCAAATTACGGAATAATTTGAGAAGGCAACAAAAAGTTGAGGGAATACATTTTACTCTCATGCAGGTGAGAGCAGACGATTTTTACTCTCATGCAGGCAGGAGCTAGGGCGATTTTTACTCTCGTGCAGGCAGGAGCTAGGGCGATTTTTACTCTCATGGAGGTGGGAGTGGGCGATTTTTAGCGTCATGGAGGTGGGAGTGGGTGATTTTTACTCTCATACAGGCAAGAACAGGTGATTTTTACTCTCATACAGGCGAGAGCAGGTAACTTTTACTCTCATGGAGGTGGGAGTAGGTGATTTTTACTCTCATACAGGCGGGAGTGGGTGATTTTTAGTGTCATACAGGCGGGAGTGGGTGATTTTTAGTGTCATGGAGGTGGGAGTGGGTGATTTTTACTCTCATGGAGGTGGGAGTGGGTGATTTTTACTCTCATGGAGGTGGGAGTGGGTGATTTTTACTCTCATGGAGGTGGGAGTAGGGAGATTTTACTCTCATGGAGGTGGGAGTGGGTGATTTTTACTCTCATGGAGGTGAGAGCGGGTGATTTTTACTCTCATGGAGGTGGGAGTGGGTGATTTTTACTCTCATGGAGGTGAGAGCGGGTGATTTTTACTCTCATGGAGGTGGGAGTGGGTGATTTTTACTCTCATGGAGGTGGGAGTAGGGAGATTTTACTCTCATGGAGGTGGGAGTGGGTGATTTTTACTCTCATGGAGGTGGGAGCGGGTGAGTTTTACTCTCATGGAGGTGGGAGTAGGGAGATTTTACTCTCATGCAGGTGGGAGTGGGTGGTTTTTACTCTCATGCAGATGGGAGTGGGTGATTTTTACTCTCATGGAGGTGAGAAAGGGCAGTAGGTCATGTGGTTTAAACGGCGACTTTCTTTATATTTTGAGAAACAGAACCAACTAAACTCATCAGAAAATAGGCAGGTAGATGCAAACAAAAATAACTGCAGAAGCCAGCAGGATTGGGAGATAAAAACAAACAAACAAACAAAATAATAATAAAAAAAAAAAAACAGTCCTCTGCATACCTCTATTTAATACCTAATACCTAAATACCTTAATACCTAAAATAAAGAGGGGCCACTTTGCATTTTCACTCTTATTCTGACTGAAACATAGTTTTAACTTCCAGTGCCAATTAATCGATCTTACTAGATGAAGCTAAACAAAATGTTTCAGTTGTATATAGTGTATTTTAGCAGACTTTAATGTCAGATTAGCTCTAATTTTCAGTCGTACATGTTACGATGATCTCAGCCCGGCTGCGGTTGGTGTTGAGCTGGTTTCGGCAGGTGCACGTGTATACGCCAGCGTCAGAGGGCTGCACACTGGAGAAATGCAACTCTTCTCCTGTAAACCAAAAAGGTTCAACACCTTATTAGTGCAAACTTACACACTTGCTCCCAAGTGCAGAATTAATAAGTGCTGTTTATAAGCGTTTATTAATCTGTGACCTGATTAAATAATTTCCTTAAAGAGATGCTTTAAACACTCACTGTTACAGCTAAAAAAAAAGCTATCATAATCTTTAGCAATAACAGACATTGCTCATTTTTTCAGCAGCTTCCTATACTAGGCATGACAGCAGTACCTTGTCTGCGTCTCTCGGCGGAGCTGGAGATGGGACGGCCATCATCACGTGTCCAGTAGAAATAGTGTGGTTGAGGTCCAGACCCCTGGCACCTGAGGGTGACTGAGCTGCCCTGGGACACCTGCACCCTCTCGGGGTACACCCTCACCACCAGAGAGGCAGCTGCTGTCCAAAAACAAGCACACCATCTCCATTAATCGTACCAACAATTGTCAGGTACTAAGAATACCATCGAGCTAAAACCCACAAGTCAAGGGATTTATTTTAATAATTTAAAGTGCTAATGCAAGTGCTTGATAAATATAAAAATACGCATGAATAAAAATAATAGACAGAACTAGAAAAGCAAAAATATGTGGAAATATGAATATAATAGGTAAGGATGATGCATGTGCTATCAAATGATGAGGTTTACCAAAAAGTTGATTATTTTCTAAGAACAGGACATTCCGAAGCGTTTTATTCCTCTTATACTACAGCAATTTGCTTGTCATGTTTCCAAGAAATTGAATATTCCTCTATCATGAAGCCTTCAAGAACTAAGACTGACACTGGAAACTCCTTCCAAAAACACTAAAGAAACAAAACAGCTCTTCATAGAAATCCATATGAATCACTTACATGTTTTTTTAAAAATCTGTTTAATGGAGTTACAGTCATAAGAGTCCCTGTGTAAGCTGTTACTATAGAAACAATAATGTGTTAGAAAGAGTAATATAAACCTTGCAGACGGAACTACAGTCAGAACTGCTGTTATAGAAAATTAATCAACACCTTCTGACCAGTGCTGTGGTATAAGATTAAATAACTAGTTAGTAAGATTAACAGTACAACTACTTGCAAAAACTTAATATGTTTGTTTCAGCTTTTTGTTAATGAGCTTTTTGTAAAACAGCACTTGATCTTAAAACTTGATCTTAAAACCTGATCTTAAAACTATGTTTAATTTGCTGTAAGGAACCCTGGGATAGTATAGAGAATACACTCACCATCGTACGGCCGGCATTTGACCCTTTGTTGTGGATTTCCAACATACCCAGGTGCACACCTGTTTAAGAATTGACATGACTGACTTAGAGCCAGATAAAACTATACACACACACACACACACACACACAAGCTGCTCAGGAGTAAGAGCGTGTCAGCTTACCGCTCGCAATACTGGCCCGTGTAGCCCGGCTGACAGGCTGTACACTGGTAGTCTCCATTACCCAGACTCTCACAAGTGGACGAGAATCTATACGAAATTAAACACATTGCATAAATTGCTCATACTAACACTCAGTCCTATTGTCCTATTGTCCTGATATTCAGTGTGTGAGTAAGTGTGAAGTGAGAGAGTTGAATGTTTAAAGCTCCAATCAGGAAGTGCAGAAATGGTAATACCATTCTCTAGGAATTATAATGCTGTTTTAGATGTTTTAAAAATAGCGAACGCTATTTTTAAAAAGCCTGTGCAATTGCAGTAGCTAGATAGATCTTCTTGTATGGCGGTGTAGGAAAACCTAGTTGATCAAGTTGTAGTTGTGGTGAAATAAACAAGCCTAAGCAGTTCAGTTTGTAATCAGATGTAGGCTGTCAAAATGTCCGCAACGCACCTATGCCTCCTTTTTTCACATTGGGAGGGAAGCAGATTTCAAAGTGCTATACCTTTCATTTCAGTTCATAAAAGCCTGTAGTTTCCAGGATTTTCCCAGGCTGCCACACAAATACAATAATATAATAGTGTTTTATTTATCAGACTAACTGGTTTTCTGGGTCAGTATGGGGACAGGCGCAGGGCTGACAGTCTTCTGGGGTTCCAGCACTGGCGTCTCCAAAGAAACCAGCAGCACACTGCTCACACAGGTCACCCATGGTGTTATGCTGGCAGCTCTGTCAACACGGAGAGAGAGAGAAATCATCCTTAGTGGAGAGCTACAACCTAAAGCAAACACTTATTACATTTTTTATACCACTACAATGGCAAAGCAACTCCAAAAAATCAGCAATTTACTACAGATTCTATAGCAGTATTGGATGGATGCTAGAATAATGAATAGTATGGATATACGGTACCGTGCAGGTGCCAGTCTCTGGGTGGCAGGAGTCAGAATGACCATTACATTCACACGGCTCACAGTGGCCGAGGTAGAGTCCTCCACCTGTGCGGGTGTAGCCTGGTGCACAGTCCTAAAATCCACCACACAGAAGGTCAGAATGACACGAAATTGAGACCGGGAAACTCGCGTGCATCGCGCGTGTAACTCTGACACTACTGTCCTGAGATACATCTGAAGTCTGAATACTGATGTGTGCAATTTTGGTATTAAATCCTCACTCAACACTGCAATTCAATCTAGCGCTATAACTATGGCATGGCAAAATTGGTCATACCTGACAGGACAGACCCTGATACCCGGGCGGACAGCGGCACTGCTCCACCTCCAGAGCTCGTTCCAGGCCGGTGTAGTGAGGCACGGCAGTCTCCATGCTGATCCCCGAGATGCTGGAGGAGCGCATGACTGTGTGGTAAGAGGCTCGGATCAGGATGTCATCCAGGTCGGCCAGCACCATTAGCAGGTGTTCCCGAGTGGCGGGCATGCCATCAGGACGCTGCCAGTACTCCTACAGAACACATGAGAATAAACACTGTCAGTCATTTCACTTTAGACTTATTTAATCAGTAACATTTATAACAGACTTCCCAACAGTACTCTGGAATAAGGCTGGAATAGAAAATATTTTTGTTCATCTCACTTCTCGGAAGATAAACTCAAAGTTACGGGTCTCTCTTGTCCCCAGCCCCCTTGACCAATCCTGTCGAGCCACTAGGGTGATGTCATTGCCCTGGAAATAAGAACGCCGTGGTGAGGTCATTCATTTTTAAACAGAAGACTCTTTCACTTGTGTGCTATTTAAAATATTACTTACAATGATCTGAACATCTACATCCTCTATTGGAGCGCCCCTCGGCCCAGGCACATATGAGATGGTGTACTTGAGCTTTCCTCCGTAGGCTTGAACCTGTTGAAGGAGAATAAGTAAAATATTATGGAGAAAAGACAATTGAGTTTGTCATTGTTGTAAAGTAAAGTTAAAGCAGTATGACAGAAGAGTTATGTAAAACTGGGGCTTACATAGACACAATCATCAGTTATTCTCAGTTGGAAGCTTTACAAGTCATACATCAGGGATCATTTATCATTCATGCCAATTTGGCCTCATTTATGAACAGATTTATTCGCAAATTATTTGCAGGAGCATCTACATGAGATATGCGGTAATCATGAAAAACGTTCATATCCTACAAGATACGTTCACATCCTGTCATTTCAATAATTAAATGACAAATTCTGAATACCACCACAGTTTCTATTGCTGCCTGAGTGCATCACACATATCATTTGAACTGTACAAATCACATGGGGATTTTATTTTCTCATCCCCTCTGGAATTAATTCCTATGCACTACAGTCTGGAGCAACCGAGGTGGGAGTTTAAATCAGCACTCTTGCCCCAGTCAACTCAGGACTAGTTACCTTGTCCCCCTGAAACTTCTCAGGAAGCTTCCAGAAGAGCACATCCTCCGAGTGCAAGCTAAAACCTTTGTAGACCAGAGAGTACTGGAGCACATGGAGATTGAAGGGTGCCAGAACATGAGCAAAGGACAGATAGAAAGAAAAAGAAAAGCATTGCAGGACAGCAAAGCAAAGCAGATCAACAGAGAAAAGGCTTTCAGTTTCCTAATGACTATTCAACTCTAAGATGCCTAAGATGTTTAGTGGTGTTTATCTTGTGGCTGAATACAAAATATCACGCCAAAAGTTACAAAAGTGTGCATTCCAGGAAAAATGTAGAGACAAGAACCACCCTAAGGTCACCAAAACTGATTAACCTTTGCATACCTTCTCACAATCTGAAGGCTCACAACTGATTAACCAAATTCTTTACTACACACAGTATTAACACATTTTGTTAAAAATTAACCCATGATTGAATGGCTTGATGATCAAAAAGACTGGGTGACCTTGCTAAAGTTGAGGTTAGCTGTTGCTCCAGAGGGTGGTACTTTGCCAAGATTTTCACTGACATGATGCCATGGACGACTACCTTGTTGGAGGAGCCGGGCGGAGCAGCATTGGATAGTTCCACTGTGTTTTTTCTGAGCTTATCCTGTCAGTAAGACCAACATCCCAAACCAGCATCAGACCAATGTAGTTTGCAATGATGTTGCATCTAATTATATAAAAGAGCTACAATGTGTTAATAAAGGCCTATGTTTAATGTTAACTAAAATGGAAACCACCTGAAAGATCATTCAATACCTTGATTGTGGTAAGACGGGGGGAATGGCCTGGTGCACCATGGTGGGGCCCAGAGGCCCTTACAGAGGCTTGTAAGGCTGAATGGGGTAAAGGAGGAATGGGGGCACGGCCACCTGAATGACCTGCTGAACCAGAGGTTCTAGTTGGAATGGAGGAGGTAGAACTGGAAGCTGAAGAGAAGAAGGAGGCAGGCGGTCCCTGCGAGAAGTTGCTGATGAGATCCCAGATTTCGTCGTCGAGTTTACGCACATCAGCGCTGAATGACTTTGGGAAGGTGGGTGGAGTCAAATGAACAGAAACCAGAGTGACCCAGGGGTCAGCAATAAAAACTGAGAAGTCGAGGTGAAAAATCCAAGGACTTCCAATGGCGTGCACATATAAGGACATGCAGAACTGTGCTTACACTCAGGGGATGAGTCAAAAAGTGAGTGCTCATCTGGGTTTGGTATATTTGTATGTCATACAGGGAGCTGTCATGCTCATAATTTATCACTCTATCCATTACCTAAAGTTTCTTCATGCAAAGTGTTATCAGTTTTCACTCCTGAACATGTGACACAGTGCATGCTACCAAGCTGAGCAAACAACAAGGACAAGCATTTAGTCTCTAGCCAATTCTAGGCATCACGAGGATACTGTTATTGGTTTTGGCTGCTCCAATTTTCTTTTTTTCTTGCTTTTTTTCTTTTCTCACTTGTCCCTCTAGCAATGTAGAGGCATCCTGTTTTTATAAATATAGCACGCCTCCCTGTAATCTCTACATGAAACCAATGGATACTGTTGCAGACCTGCCAACACAATATAGTCCTTCCACAAATCGCTTGTGTAAGGTAGATTCTTTTGTAGATTCTTTCACCATTTTTGACCATTTCTATTTTTAATCTTTATTATTTTTTTTTATTTACATTCATTAAATAAAAACATATTCTTCCTTTACCTTAAGGATGCAGCATTTTTCAAGCGGTAAGTTTACATGACAGCACTAACCAGAAGTTCACTAATATGGGATTGGGGGAATGAGGCAACTGTCAATCATTCTAGTGTCACATATCGATTGGCTTATTTGCCCTTTTTTATTGGAGGTATTAAAAAACACTCCGTTGGCACATTTTTGATTGATAACTTTGAATGTAGCAGCATTTGCTGATGTTAAAATGCACAGCTAAAATGCGTAAAGGTTGCTGTTGAGTGTCCCATGAGCTAATGTAATCATGAGCTTATTTGTTATTGAAATGACAATTAATTTAACTACTGTTAGCCTTTTTTTAAACAAGCAACAATGCTTTGTTTAAAAAGAGTTT
Source organism: Pangasianodon hypophthalmus (assembly GCF_027358585.1). NCBI lineage: Eukaryota > Metazoa > Chordata > Actinopteri > Siluriformes > Pangasiidae > Pangasianodon > Pangasianodon hypophthalmus. Next base: position 19,841,207 of record NC_069725.1, read on the forward strand.
ATACCACCACAACTGTTTCAAAAATACCACATCAAGTCAGTGCAAAACTGAAACACACATTCCACTCATTCTGCTTTACCTTGTGTGAGCGTTTCAATCGTTTAATGTGAGTCTGCTTCTATAAAGTGCAAAAATGGATATTTAAATATACACAAATAAGTGTATAAAAACATGCAGAACCAAGAGAGTTTTTTTTAACATTCTATCCATCTATTGGCTTCACAATGGTGCCAAAACTTCACCCTCAAGTACAAAGTTCAGACTACCGCTCTGTTTGTATTGATTGTTTATGTCCTCACCCAGGCTTTTAAATCAGATTACACCAATCTATGACAGCTTAACCAATCTAGCTCTTGAACCAGCATTAGTCTGTAGTAGCCATTAGTCTAAAATGGAGCTGTTGGCACTTTTTTCCACGAAAGTCCAAAATAATCGGCTTTCACTGTCGGCAACATCAGCAAGGCTGAACAAGAAAAGGAAAGGAACTCTAAGCACCCAGCGTCAGGAAAGAAGAGCTGGCAGAGCTTGGGAAAAGTAAGAAGATTGACTGGCGTGAATAAACTGGAGGCGTGTGGCGTATAAAGACTAAAACCATTAAACTGTACCTTATCTCCCTGGTAGCTGGAAGGTAGCTGCCAGAAGTGAGGCTCCTGGCTGTGGTGGTCAAAGTTGGTGAATGAAAGCTGTGTTCCATCTGTGGACACCTCCACCGAGAAGCCATTACTGATGCGGTTGGTGCGTTGCCGGTTAACAAGAGCGAAGCCTTGAGCGTTTCCGGGGGCAAACACAGTGGTGATCTAAGGACGAGTGATAAAACCAAAGAAAGGAGAAATCTTAACAGTGTTCAGACCTTCAATAGTTTTAAAAGCACAAAAGCTGAAAGCATGTCTGCAGGCCTTACAACATCTCTGTACAAGGAAGAGCTGGAGCACTGCTGAGTGACTCCCATGCAGAAGCACGCCAGGCAGCCATCTTTGTTGGCAGGGCTGAGGTGGAACGCGCCAGGCTTGCAGCTGGAGCATGAAGGACCCTCCACGTTCATCTGCACATTGAGAACACACAAAGACATATAAAATCCTCTGCTTGGCTGCGTACAAATGTGGACAAATGATACGATAAAGGCGTTGGTGTAATTTCTTGTACGTGCCTTGCAGCGGCAGATCCCGTTTGAACTGCAGCCTTCGCTTCCTCGCTGGTCGCAGTTTTGGCATCTCTCTGCAAACAGGAAATCTCTGTTCAGTCTGAGCCACGATACAAACAAATACGCAGGATTTTACAGCCCCAATTAGTATTTGGTTCATCTTAAACAGTCTCTGCGAGATAAGCCAAATATTAAAAATCACAGGAAGACTCATGGAAGAGGAAATCAAACAAAGCTGCTTCAAAAGCAAACTGATTTCTAATGTTTTTCTAACAAAGTTTAATGCACTTGCGTCCAGTCATTTCACGAAACAGCATCCTACAATCAAAAAATAAACTACATGCTCAAGCAACACATACCGCTTCCTGGAGTGCAGCTCTGTCCATGTTCAGGATTGCCGGTGTATCCAGGAGCACATCTAAAGGAGGAGCGAAAAACACCACAGTGAATCAAAGAGACTGCTTACTATGAGACTAACCAGACTGGGCCTAAAACATTAAAAAGATTTAAAAGATTTGCAAAGCGTTCTCTTTACATCTGTAAGATGGCAAACCCATTTTTCTTGGAAAACTGGTCCATTAAATTGAGGTAGTCATTTCACCTCCACCCTGCTAACCAAATCAGCACTGAGGAAAGTGGAACGACACCAAAGTCAACAATGAAGAACCAGAGAGCACAGGTAGCCTTTTTTTTTTTTTTTTTTTAAATGGTGCTAATTTACTTCCATGAGATTTATGGATTGCCTGCAAGTTTCTTCATTTGGACTGCTTGGTAACGTGGTAGACCAATGTTTGAGCTTGTGGGAGGTTCAATTTAAAATGTAGCCCTGTTCAATGTAGTATTTAAGCCTTGACTTTGGGTGACATTGTTTTTGAATACTTTCTTGTGAAATAAGAGGAACTGTTGTACTTTTTCATGCTGTTCATCCATTCATCCATCCAGCCAGTGGATTTTGCTCCTGGTTTTAAGTTGTTTATTCTTACATAATGTTGAGTCGGTATAACTGGGCAACCTACGATGGCTGGATCTAGATTTTATATGAATTGTAGCATATTTTCCTGAGGTAAAGTTGCATTGAGTAGTTCTCCCCTTAAGGATGTGACTTACAATAAGCATGCTTGATTTTGTAGAGCTCTCAAGTCAAGTGTAATGAAGCCATCAATCAAGATCTCTAGTCTACCCTCAAGGTGGCTCAGCCTGTGTATTCCAGTTCCTTGATTTGGGCTTTCCTGTTATTCTCAGACTTTCCGGCTAATTCTTCTGCTTCCTAATGCTATTCAGGCTCCCATTCATGTCTGATATGTTGCTCTCCAGCATGATCAACCAGTTGTTGAAGCAGTTCATGTTCTTTTAAAGCTCTGATGTTAAGTTTTAGGGCTGAAAGTTTACAAAGAAAAACCCTCTTGCCAAGGGTTATGTTGTTTGTGACCATACACTCTGGAGGAGTACCCTTTTGGCTTATAAGCTCTTGTGGAAATTTTTGAGGTTGCAGTTTTAGGCCATAAAAGAACATCTTCCCTTTGGTCGAGATTGTTCCATATTGGCTCCGGTCCAACACCTGCCTTTTATCAGCACCGGCATAAACTACATGACCGCATTCCTCAGAGAAGACTCTATCCAGCTGTTCTTCTGGATAAAAGTCTCCACAGCTGTCAGGACTCTCATTTCTTGAAACGTTGACAGCCATAATCAGAGAGAGGTGCTTCACACCATGTTTCTTGTACACATCACATCGCTACCTCCGACACTAAACAAACCTTGGCACTCTGAGATTCACAAAGAGATTATTCGAAATGCTGACATTTCGACCATGCTGAAAAATTCTTCTAGATATGGACATGATATGCAACCTCACAACCCCATAACCCCACAGATGTTTACACTTTAAACCAGAGAAAAGAGCTTTATAATAGAAGGCTAAATAAAAGGGGTCCAAGCACCTCTAAAGCGAAAGACAGCAAAGCAATACGGGACAAATGGTGGCCTCAGGAAAAATGCAAATTCAAGTCATACTTTGCTGAACAATTGCGAAAGACAGTTCATTAACACAAATAGGCCTTGCCCCAGATTAAAAATGTGACTCAATCTCCATGGAAAGCTGAGCAAATTTCAGTACTCTTATTGCATAAGGCTTATGCTAAAAATCATCACAAACTAAACCTCACCCAAAGACATTTTCACTAGTATGGGTGGGGTTAATGCATGGTTCTACATATGGCGCTATAGAGTTTACACATTTAGGATTGTAGGAAGAAAAGAGAGAGAAAGAGAGAGAGAGAGAGACAGAGAGAGAGAGAGAGAGAGAGATGCAAAAGGTCAACACGGTATGGTGCCTGAGAGGATGACCTCTCCAAATACAGCCCAGGATCCCCAGAGCACTCAACGGAAAAACAGTCCCATCATTTTCTAAATACTACATTAGGACAAGGAATGAAGAGCTTACCTCTCACAGCGCCTTCCACTATAACCAACAGGACAGTTATTGCAAGTAGGCTGTCCATCTGTGTCTAAATAGCAAGACTTTGTCTCGCTGTGGAAGAGAGAATTCACATGGATAGGAAGTCTAGCACGGGCTGATATATTTTTAACATTGTGTATGATGATATGGCCATGTTGGACTAACCTGCTTCCAGAGGCGGGTCCAAAACAAGGGCATGGTCTACAGGCGTGTACACCGCCAGTCACTGGATCACCATAGAAACCAACGAGACAGCTTTCACATCTGGGCCCAACTGTGTGGTGCTGGCATTGCTGTAATGGGAAGAACGACACGAATCACGCACTATGCCTGCCCATCATGAACCTTCAGGTTTCACTCTCAGTAACATGGTTTTAAAATAATAACAATTTACATTTTTAGTCTTTATGACAGATTTATATCAATGCGTTCATTCTAATACGTTATCATTTCTAAAGTAACAGCTTATTCACAGGGACTTGTATGTTGGATGCAGCACATAATTAAGTCTAGTAGTAACCTGAATAAAAAAAAAAGTGTTGTTATTTAACAAAGGAAAACATTTAATTGTTTATATGTTGAAGCTTTATGTAAGGAGATGTTTATTTAACATTTATGGAAGGAGTCTCCAGTGTCAGGACAGAAGACTTTGCTCTTTCCAGTTTCTGAATAATGGAAAGCTTCCATTACAGCTGCTTTAATGGAAGTGATAACTGCTAACTACCTTGTTTCGCAGATGTTCCATACTATGATACGTAACTATAAAAAGATAAAAAGTATTTTAATTTAAATAAATTAAAAATTGTAATTATTGGCAAATTGCTGTGGTGTAAGAGGAAAAAAACAGTTCTGGATAGGATGTTATTGAAAAATACTTTGGGGTTGGATCAGTAACTGTATATTTTCCTATAATAGATCTGTCCTAAGTGTTTTATTCCTTACTTAAAATGTTTCATTAGGTCATGGGCAGGGCTGTACAGAGACAAAATCTGAGACAGTGAGTCATGTCTAGACCCAGAATCCTGCCAGCTTCACAAATTAGAAAAACTGAGGAAATATTAGCAGTAAGTCTGAGAGGTTAGGAGTTTTCACTGGGTAATTAGTGACTGTTTCGTTTATGGCATTGAGAGGAAATTAAGAAATTATCAGCGTCCATTTTCGTTCACTGATCACTTGTTATAAAACTCCAACAGAAATTGGAGAGGATTAACACTTTTGAAATGTAAAATATGACATACATCAGTTCTAGTTATTAAATTTATAACAACACTGGCAACTTCAGTAATATCACTTCTACATACTTAAAAAGGGATACAGGGACACACTTTGAATATGCGCTAGTGTATGTTTGTGTGTGTGTGTAAGTGTAAAGGAATGCTCACGCACCAAGCATGCGCCTGTCTCTGAGTCACAGCTACTAGCGTGCCCATGGCACTCACACTTCTCACAGGTGCCAAGGTAGAGGCCTGATCCTGTGCGTGTATATCCCACATCACAATCCTGCAAACAAAGTAGAAGTCAATGTGAAAGAGTTCACATTAGCACGTGATATCTACAGAGTTGATAACTTTTGTTTGTTCGACAGTGCATATCTAAATCTGATGATTCAGAGATAATGTGAACCTCCGCCCAAACTACAAAGCAGAGGAAACAGATTGTATATTTATAATTAATGTGTAATCCTCATCCTGCCAGGTGTGTTGGGTTAATGACTCAATGTTTAAATTTCGTTCCGGATTCTTCGTTTGAGCTGATGGAGGTGGTGTGTTGTACCTGGCAGGACGGGCCTCTGTAGCCTTGAGGACAGGCGCACTCCTCCACTTCAAGAGCCCTCTCGTTCCCGGTGGAATGTGGCACAGCAATATCCATCTGGATATCAGCAACACTGCACGGAACACAAAACCAAGAAATGAACACCAGCAGCCATAACACAGACATACTACAGAACACAGACTCATGTTTGTAATCATGTATCTATCTGGAGATCAGTCAGTGTATGTATTATCATATACAGTTGAGGTCAAAAGTTTACATCCCCCTTTCAGAATCTGCAAAATGTTTATTATTTTACCAAAATAAGAGGGATCATACAAAATGCATGTTATTGTTTATTTAGTGCTGACCTGAATAAGATATTTCACATAAAAGATGTTTACATATAGTCCACAAGAGAAAATAATAGTTGATTTTATAAAAACCACCCCGTTCAAAAGTTTACATACCCTTGATTCTTAATACTGTGTTGTTACATGAATAATCCACAGCTGTGTTTTTTTGTTTACTGATAGTTGTTCAAGAGTCCCTTGTTTGTCCTGAACAGTTAACCTGCCTGCTGTTCTTCAGAAAAATCCTTCAGGTTCCACAAATTCTTTGGTTTGATTTTGAGATCCATCTTTTCACACTGAGGACAACTGAGGGACTCATATGCAACTATTACAGAAGGTTCAAACACACACTGATGCTCCAGAAGGAAAAACCATGCATTAAGAGCCGGGGGGTGAAAACTTTTGAACAGAATGGAGATGTGTACATTTTTGTTATTTTGCCTAAATATCATATTTTTTCATTTAGTACTGCCCATCAGAGGCTACAGAAGATACTTACATGTTTCCCAGAAGACAAAATAAGTTACATTTACCCTGATCTTCAAATTCAAAAAGCTCCCCCTGGAGCATCTGTGAGCGTTTGAACCTTCTGTAATAGTTGCATATGAGTCCCTCAGTTGTCCTCAGTGTGAAAAGATGGATCTCAAAATCATACAGTCATTGTTTGAAAGGGTTCAAATACACAAAAAATGCTGGAAAACCAAAGAATTTGTGGGACCTGAAGAATTTTTCTGAAGAACAGCAGGCAGGTTAACTGTTCAGGACAAACAAGGGACTCATGAACAACTATCAGTAAACAAAAAAAACACAGCTGTGGATCATTCGGGTAACAACACAGTATTAAGAATCAAGGGGATGTAAACTTTTGAACGGGGTGGTTTTTATAAAATCAACTATTATTTTCTCTTGTGGACTATATGTAAACATCTTCAATGTGAAATATCTTATTCAGGTCTGCACTAAATAAACAATAACATGCATTTTGTATGATCCCTCTTATTTTGGTAAAATAATAAACATTTTGCAGATTCTGAAAGGGGGATGTAAACTTTTGACCTCAACTATATTTACATCAAAACACTTTTAAATTCTCACATCTGATTGGTCAGGAATTATAGGTTTAAATTAACGTGTTGAATCAAATGTGTTATCATTTCTCTAGTAACTCCAGTAGTCATTTCTCTGACTTGTATAGCTGACGCTCCATGTAATATAAACCTAATAATAACGTTTAGTTGACATTTATGGAAGGAGTCTCCAGTGCCAGTGCTTTGTAAGTTTTCCACTATGGGAAAGTCTTCAGGATGGTGTGCTTTTTGGTTTCTCTGTGACATGACTTGTCATGGGAATGACTGTTTATAGCTGCTATAAGTGATAAACTTGTTTTGCAGACATTCAGCAACTTTAAATGTAGCTAAAAACTGAGAAAAAAAAATATGATGTTCATTAACTAATAAAAGAATGTAATCGTTGATTGCGAAAGTTAATTTTACTGATTCTGAGAAAGAGTTTGCGGCTAAACAGATGCAGACAGAGAACACAGCGTAGGCACCTGCTCTCGGCCATGTTGTCTGCGTAAGTAGCTCTGATCATGAAGACAGAGACGTCAGCCAGGGCCATCAGCAGGTGCTCTCTAGTGCACGGCTGTCCATCAGCTCTCCTCCATGCAGACTAGAAGAAATGATTTACATTTTACACCACTCCAAAATCAAAAGCATCAAATGAGAATTTTTACTAATACAGCACAGGCCCTCAACAACAGCGTTTCAACTGATGGAAATAAACGGATCTAGTTAGAGCAGGAAAAATTTGTGAAAGAAGGTTCAAATTAAATAATCAAACTGCACACATTCAGTATTAACACACCTCTCTGAAGGGCACGGTGAAGGTGGCAGGGACTCGGGGCAGCGTCTTGGTCTGAGAGTAGTGCTCCAAGAAGATGCTGTTGCCCTGGAGAACCACATCGGGCTTGTTTTCGATCACCACTGAGCGGGCGCGAGGCTCGTAACGCACCTTGTAGCGCAGCTCTCCTCCATACGCAGTCACCTTTGTGGGGTAAAAAAAAAAAAAAAAGTTTTACAAAAGCTTCATATTTTTCCCTCATCTGGAGAAAGTCACTCTTAACTCATAGACACATCCAATTTTAATTTAAATGCATTTTCTGTTTTATTAGTTCGGCAACTTTTCCACCTCATTAAAGCACACACCCTTATTTATTTATTTTGCTATTTTGTACTGTTTAATTTTCTACTGAGATACTGAGAAACTCTAAATTAATATGTCACACATGTCAAAACTACACTTATACCACAGTGCTTTTGAATTCTTGATTCTGATTGGTCAGAAGGTGTGTATCAGTTTTCTATAACGGCAGCTCTGGCAGTAGCGCCACATAGCTGCAATGTAAATAACTTAGTATAAATAACTGAAATAACCCTAAGCTGAAAATATGCTTATATTAATGTGCTTGTTCTTATACTTGTTCTAAAGAATGGATTTAAAAAGGGTGTAATTGTTGCTATGGTGAAGCTTTCCACAATGAGACATTTAATCAGCATCTTTGGAAGGAGTCTCCAGTGTCAGGCGCTTTGTATCAGTTTTCAGACAGTGGAGAGTCTTCAGGATGGAAGGCTTTACACTTTGTGGTTTCTTAGTAACATAAGCTGCATATTTTACCTTATTAACTTTAAGAGAGGATAAAAGAAGAGAGGCTGGTGCTGCTATAATGTAAGTGAGAACAGGAACTAATCTGTTTCTTTGACATTCCACAACAATAAATGGATGAAAAGTACCATGTAAGGTTCTTTAATCAATAAAAAAGTTAATGTTAGCAGATTGCTATTGTAAAATAATAATCAACTTTGTGGTGGTATCAGTGATTCCACTCTGCAACAGGTCTCATCACAGCACCCTGTCGCTGATTATTACAAACTTTTCACATTTATGTGAGCAAGAACAGACGCACCTTGTCTCCTCGGAAGCTCTCGGGCAGCACCCAGTAGTAGATGTCATTGGGGATGCTGGTGAAGGAGCGATAGACGACCTCGGCGCCACCTCTCTGGGTGATGCCGTCACTGATAGTGCGAGTATTGCCTTCGTTGGCGAGAGAAAACAGCTGCCCATTGATGCCACCGCGTACCTTTAGACACAACCAGGAAAGATTCCATCACTGATATGTGACTAGAGGATCTGTTTATCACCCTGGATCTGTTTATTTGTGAGATCTCATAAATAAAAACCTCTCATCTCATAAATAAAAAAAGTGCTTCCTCAAGTTAGGGACTATGAAACAAGAATTCTGGGTTATATCACTAATTCATTCATCTTCAGTTATGCTATATCACGGTCAAGATCACAGTGGATCCAGAGCGTAAAGCCCAGGAACTTTAAGCATCTGTTGAGTTCAATTTATGGTAGAACGGAGATTGAGAGGTAGAACCACCTCAATCCTATGTTAAACTGAACCTAGTATGCTAGTAGGTCTCTAAAGCCATTGATCCTGCTAGAAAACCCCTGAAACACTAATACACTACTTACAGCTTGCAGGTTTAAGCTAGCTAACCTGATGTCTGGTCCAGGTGGAGCTAGCACACTGCTTGGTCACTCCCATGCAGAAACACTGCAAACACCCTTCTGGATTTCCAGCGGATAGATGGAAGGATCCTGGCTTACACTCGTTGCACAAAGCTCCAGCCACGTTGGCCTGTAGAGCAGAACATTGCAAACAAAAGCCAAATGAAATAAATACACTGCAACGATGTTAAACCAAATGCAGGTCTAGATAAGATAAAAACGTTACCTTGCAGTTGCATGGTCTGCTGCTGGAACTGATCGTTCCTCTGTTATCACATCGTGTAAGATCTGCAAAAGGGTTAAAAATGACTTAAGAAGCAACCCTTGAATTATTATGAACTGTTCATTATACAAGGCTACAAACAGCTGGAGGCTTTTTTATAAATCTTTATAAAAAAAGATTTCATAAAAAGTAACAGAGACAGCATCTCCACTTCGTACCTTCGCTGTATGGAACGCATTTGCCGTTAGGCTGCAGAGGATTTCCCACATACCCGGACGCACACCTACGAACAAAAACACAACACAGGTCAGTTTTCTTCTTTTGAACAGCACATGCACTTATAGTGAGGATGACAGAATAGCAGGAAAAGTGTGAAGAGTGTGAAGGCCTCACTTCTCACAGCGGCGTCCCGTGTAGCCTGGTGCGCAGGCATCGCATGTGGCCTGACCGTCCACATCCAGGAAGCAAGTGTCTGAAAACCTGTAGGCAACAAGAAACAATCATATTCTTAACAGAAACGTCATCAACTGTCAATAATCGTTCTGATCAAAGGTTTATTCAAATTATTCAAGCCTCAGCAGATTGCTTAAAAAGGAAACATGACATGTAAGGAATAAACTATGATGGCACAGTGTAGCTGATTATCCTCCCATAAAAGCAATTCCTTAAGTGTTTTATTCCTCTTATACCACAGCAAATTGTCAAATTGTTTATATACTAAAGGACAACACTCATTTTTTGTTGTGAATGTAAATGTTTGTGAATGAGTGGAGTGCGATATGAAGCTCTAACCTGCGAGACGTCTCCGTGTAAGGACAGGGACAGGGCTTACAGTCATCTGGTCGACCCCGACTGGGATCACCGAAATAGCCGAGACGGCATTTATCACACTGTGGTCCCTCTGTGTTGTGCTGACAACTCTGAGAGAGGAAAAGAGGCAGAGAGAGAGAGAGAGAGAGAGAGAGAGAGAAAGAGAGAGAGCATTTTGTGAATTTTAAAAAGGAAAAAACACTGATTATGAAATACAAAACCGACAGAATTCAAATAAAACCCAGAATTAAAGGTGTCATATACCAGGCAGTGTCCGCTGATGGGGTCACAGGCACTGGCATGGCCGTGGCAATTACAGCCGGCGCAGGTGCCCAGGTAGGGACCCCCAGGTACCCGCTCGAACCCGGAAGAGCACGACTCGCAGGAGAGGCCGGAGTAACCGGGTGAACACCTATGAGACGTCACACATACGTTCACAGTCAGATGATGCTCACACTGGGTTAAAAGATCCCAGTATTGATAGAAGCAAAAATGTATAAGATAACATATATATATATATATATATATATATATATATATATATATATATATATATATATAAGATATACAACATGTATATAAGATAAGATTTTTTTTTTTTTTCTGCTTTCACACTGGTGACATTAGCATAGTCTATAAATTTTGTTTGTGTTGATAAACTGAAATAAAGAACCGTGGATATTTCAAAACTATAGATTAAACAACATTTATACAGTCATGTGAAAAAATTAGGACACTCCATTAAATATTCAGTTCTTTATTAAGAAATGTCAATTTCGGTTTAATCTTGTTTTAATTTGTACCTGTAGATGAAAGTGATGTAATTGCTTGTAAACAACAAAAGAATCACTTTGTTTTCACTTATTAAACAAAAGAAATCAACAAAAATGAGTATTTCAACTATGCCCTAATAGCTAGTGTTTTGGCTGAAATAACCTCAATGAGACATCGACTGGAAGAGAGTTTCCCCCACTCCTCAATGCAGAATTCTTTCAGCTGTGTGATGTTTGAGGGGTTTCTTGCATGCACAGTCCATTTCAAATCACCCCACAGGATCTCAATAGGATTTAGATCTGGGCTTTCACTTGGCCATTCCAGAACTTTCCAGAATGTTTTTTTACTTTTCAGCCAGTCCTTGGTGGATTTACTGGCATGTTTCGGGTCATTGTCATGTTGCAAGGTCCATCCCCAAACCATAACACTTCCTCCTCCATGCTTCACAGTGGGTATGAGGTTCTTTCGCTGAAATGCTGTATTTGGTTTATGCCAAACATGCCCTCTGTTATGGTGTCCAAATAATTCAATTTTAGATCTGTCCAAAGCTCATTATTCCAGAAGTCTTGGCATTTCTCTGTGTGTTCTTTGGCAAACTTCAGTCTTGCCCTCACGTTTTTCTTAGACAGCAAAGGTTTCCTCCTTGCACACCTCCCATGATAATTAAAAGTTGTGCAGTCTCTTTCTGATTGCAGATTCACGCACTTTGACATCGACTGTAGCAAGAGCTTGCTGTAGGTCCCGTGATGATATTTGAGGGTTTTTGGAGACTTCTTTAAGCATCTTGCGGTCTGCTCTTGGGGTGAATTTGCTCAGACGGCCTGACCTGGCCATGTTGGCAGTTGTTTTAAAAGTTCTCCACTTGTAAATGATTTTCCGGACAGTGGAATGGCTGATTACAAATTCTTTTGAGATCTTTTTATATCTCTTACCAGACTCATAAGTTCATAAGCTCTTTGGATCTCACCATGGTGATACCTCTCACTTTTTAAGAGCAAACCAAACTAAATGTCTGAGGTTTAAATAAGAAAAGCCTCCTTCAAAATGCTCTGTAACGATGTTCTAATCATTTGTGTCTGATGTGATACACCTGTAGGTAAAATTTTAAGTATAAAAAAATATGGGGGTGTCCTTACTTTTTCCTCACAAGAAATTGGATTTTTTTTTTTTAATTACATTTTACAGATCATTTAAAGAAGACTTTTCTTTGTTTTTATTTGTTTAGTTATATTACTTGAATCTCCCAATATTGTTAAAATGAAGATCAAATGTCCATATGTTTAACTATGATAAATAAAAACACAGGCTTTCATGGGGTGCCCTAATTTTTTCACATGACTGTATATATATTTATCTCTGGAAAATTGTGTGTGTTTCAGTTATGTTCATATAATCGTGTTCTTTCTGACAAACAATGAGAAACAAATTTCGGGATCCACACAAGCACTGAGGTGTTGGGAATATAACATGCTAATAATGTGTGTGTGTGTGAGACCTGCACTCCTCCACTTCTTTAGGCTGGCCCTGCAGGCTGAACACCCCGCTGGTGGTGTCCATGACGATGTCGCTCAGACCCACGCTGGCCATGCGGTTGTTGTAGATGGTGCGGATGCTGATGCTCTCCAGGTTAGCCAGGGTCATCAGGAGATCCGCGCGAGTCACCGGCTGCCCGGATGAGTGTTGCCAGTTTTCCTAAAATAACCACATGCTAGCATGAAAATACACTAATTGACATTTTTCATGAAAAAAAAAAACATTCATGCCCCAAAACATTCTAGGCTCCTGAGTCCTATAAGGGTCGACACAGGAGTTCACAAGTTTGAAGCCTAAAAGAGTCTGAGACTGAATCCACTCTGATATAATCTGAGGTGCTCTGTTTTTAGGCATTTACGGTAACTAATGTAAAAGCTAGCAACATTTACATCTGGCACACCTGTGCATAGTGACTGACCTCAGTAAACTTGATCTCTCTCTGGTTTTTAACATTGGGGTTTGTGGGAGAGCCGCGGCGGTAGATCAGTCTGTGGCCGTTACCCCTCAGCACTACATCAGGCTTGTCCACTGGCTCTGAGCCTTCTCTCTGCAGCAAGTAGCTCACCTTGTACCTCAGGTAACCTCCGTAGGAGTCCACCTGAAACACAGATATTGCCATCATGGCCACAAATGTATTAACAAGATGCATGGGCTTTTTCACAGGCAATCTTTACTGCATCAAAAATGGAAAAAAGTCTAATCGTTGGCAAACGGCTGTGGAATAACTCTTCGGGATGTGCTGTTATTGGAAAATAATCAACGTCTCAGTGTCACCAGTATCACCGCTTCCTGTCAGGCCGCATCACACAACCCCACTGTTGATCATTTTCCTATAGCAGCCTGCCCCATCATGATTTATTCCATACAACTGCACAAAATTCCTCATATCTACATCCAGGATAGTCTGTCAATAGGTTTTCTGCAGGAGCGTAAAATGACCTTGCTGCCCAGGAACTGGCGTGGCAGAGTCCAGTACGATTCCAGGTCCAAGAAACGGCGAGACAAATCCACCAGCTGGAACTCCTCCACCTCCGGATTAATCATCATCTGAGTAGAGGAGAGAGGCGGAGGAGTGCCTGGCCGAGACGGGAAGGACACATTGACTCCTGAAAGAGACAGGGGGAGAAGAGGGATAGAGGGAGAAAGAGTAGAAGAGGGAAAGAGTAGTGAGAAAGTGAGACAGAATGAGAAAGTGAGACAGAAGGATGTAAAAAAAGTTTAACCCTGCAGCTCTGAAAAATGTTTATGATGGAATATAGAAGTGTGTTTGCATGCATCAAATTTTGGCAATAATGTCATTATTACTTGAAATCTAATTAAAGATGAAAAAGTCTTTAATCCAACTCAAGATGTTCAAATCTCACACCACTTCAAGAACACCATGCTGTCTGCTACCTTTAAAGTTCTCCTCCTCGGTGAAGCGCAGTGAGATCTGACTGCGGTAGCGCCCGGTGCTGTGGCAGTTCTTGGTGATGCCGGAGCAGAAGCAGGGCACACAGCGACCGCCGACACTAAAGTGTCCTTCAGGACAGTTACCTGGGAACAAACACAGAGACACCGCATCGTTCAACACATAATTACTTACTTAACACAAAATAACACACTTAATTAAAAACTAAACGAACATCACACATTATATAGTAAGTTCCAAGAACCAAGTTGAGTCCTCAAACAAGAACTGTTTTCCTTCAAAAACTAATATAATTATGTCAAATATTCTACTTCCCCATCACTATCCCATCCCCAAATACTATTTATTATATAAACATACAGCAATGGTGCACAAAGGGCTGTACGAAAATACAATCATTAGACAGACAGACAGACAGACAGACAAGTTGGACAGATTAGTTGCATAGATAGACAGACGGATAGAAGTTGGATAGACAGACGGACAGATGGACGAGCAGGCAGACAGACAGACAGACAAGTTGGATAGAAAGACAGACAGACAGACAGACAAGTTGGACAGATTAGTTGCATAGATAGATAGATAGATAGATAGATAGACAGAAGTTGAACAGACAGACAGACAAGTTAGATAGACAGATAGACAGGTAGATAGACAGAGCCAAACAGACAAGTTGGATAGACAGACAGATAGATAGATAGATAGATAGATAGACAGACAGACAGACAGACAGACAGATAGATAGACGGACAGAAGTTGGATAGACAGACAGACAGAAGTTGGACAGACAGACAGACAGACAGACAGACAAACAGACAAGTTGGATAGACAG